>NC_050449.1:10921791-11074291 GCF_903995425.1 Onychomys torridus | reverse complement strand
AACATACATATAGTATAACAAAAATAACTTTAAATTTATATCAATATACTCAAATCCATGCCAATGTAAAATATCTGAGTTTAATAGTTGTCTTTGTATTCTATATTCCTATATCCCCCATAAACAACGGCTGCTATAGAATAATCCTCTAGTACACTGTTAAGATGGCCCAGTTGATCCAACATTTCAGAGTGCCTCTGTTGCAGTTTTCTCTGAGTTCTGCATCCAGAACAGCTTCAAGATTGCTGCCTAAGATGATCCAGCCTCAGACTACTCCAGTCAGGACTTGACCATATCCTAAATTTTCTCTGGGTCCTCCAAAGATTACCAGCACCCCCAATCAGCAGTAAGTAGTCTAGAGAACTATGTATATATTCCCCCAAATAAATTATGAACATTTGTTTTTATTTAATGGGGGTTGGCTATAAATTCTTAAAATTCAGCTACAAATGGCAATCATCCATAACCCACCAAATGATTATAAACCACCCACCCCACCTTTTGGGAATGTGGGCATTGTGTTCTTTAGATTGCTTCCTGTTGTCTGGGGGTGACTCTGAGAAAATTGAGATAATTGTCAAGTCTTGGGAAAACTAGTTGTAACATTTGTTGTCCAGTCTCAGAACTGTTGCCATTCAGAGGTATCAGAATATATGTCACCTGTCTTGTAGTTTTTCTTGGTTTATTTCTTTATGTCTGCAGCCAAGATTTTCAGGAGGTCTCCTCCAATCAAATCTGATCTCTATTAACCTTGAAGGAATCTACAGCTTTTCATTTCCTGTGGAAACAAAAGCATAACCTCTCCCCCATAGCAATACATTTTCTGAATTCCATTTTAAAGTTAAGACATCTCTAAAGTATCTAGGCTTGTTTAATTCAGCAGTTCCTTTTATAATCCAGTATCTGTCAGCAGCTGTCATTCGCTTATCAGCATTCCAAAAAATTCAAAGTCAACACAAAAGATTATAGGATCCAGACTCCTTGTTAATTTCCCATCTTTACTTGGCTGTTTTCCTTTATATTACTTTACTCTCTCTCTAAAGACTTGATAATTTTTAAACTATTTTTTGTTATGACTATCTATACCCATTTTCTTTTCTTTTTTTTTTTTTCTTAAGCACCTACACACATTTTTAAAAACACACTGCAACCTGTTTAGAGATTCCTTTGTTCTGGACCTGCTTTATGGCACACCTGTAGCATTCTCTGACTGAGCGAGCCAAACAAACTGGCTACTTGGCTTTGTGCTGGTGGCTGGCTCAGGTCCACAAGAGCAGAGCTTTATGCCCTGTGGTCCTGGCCAAGAGCTGCATTTAACTGGGAGCTTTGTTTAACAAGGAGCTGTACTTAACTGCCCCAGCTGTAGGAAATTGGTATCCTCACTGTGGGATGTTTTTATTTAGCTTGTTGTTTCTACTTAATGTGCCTGCTGCTCAAGTGGTTGCTATACAGCAGAGCTATGCCTCTGTACGCTATTAGCACCAGGCTACTAGGAAGCCACGTCAGTTCTCTTTTTTCTTCCTTCCTTTCTCCCTTCCTTCCTTTCTTCCTTCCCTTCTTTTCTTCCTTCTTTCTTTCTCCCTTTTTCTCTCATTCTTCCTTCCTTTCTTTTCTTTCTTTTTCCAGCTTTCTCAGGCCCTGCATAGAAATATGTGCCCTACATTGGATTCCAAATGTAGTTGGAATATTTTTTGGTCCACCAACCAGCTCCCAAGTAATGACATGGAGAGTTATTATTAATTCTAAATGCTCAGCCTTAGCTTGGGCTTGTTTCTAACTTTTTTAACTTAAATTAACCCATTTCTATTCATCTATGTGTTGCCCTGAAGCTTGCTTACTTCATCTAAATGCTGTCCATCCTGCTTTCCTGCTTCCTCCATGTCTGGCTACCTGGCTCCCCCCCCCATCTATCCCTCCTCTTGCCTAGCTATTGGCCATTTAGCTTTTTATTAGACCAATCAGGTGCCTTAGGCGGGCAAGGTAAAACAGCAACACATCTTTACATAGTCAAACAAATGCAGTATAAACAAAAGCATCACATCTTTACATAGTTAAGATAAAAAAGTATTAACAAATGCAACACATCTTTACATAGTCAAACAAATATTCTGCAACACAAATAAATGCAAATGCATCTTTATATAGTTAAATATTCTATTCCACAACAAAAGACCTCCTTTCTTTTGGATTGATTGTTGAATAGGGGTCTCACTGCATCCCTGATTGTCCAGGAACTTGCTATGTGCCCTAGACTGGCTTCACACTTGTGGTAATACCCCTGCCTCTGCCTCCTGTGTGCTGAGATTACAGGAGTGCACTCAACCCAACATTCTTTTGAACTTTATACATGCTTAAATGTCAGGTTTATTTTTTAATACAGAATATAGTTAGAGATTAAAGTGAACTCAGAGCTATGAAACCATCTTAAACTATTCTGCTGTGATTTGAATGCATTGTCTCCCACAGTCTCACAATTGCAATGTTTTGTCTCCACATGGTGATGCTGCCTGAGGAAGTCATGGAAATTTTAGAAAGTGGGATCTAGTTTGAGGGTGTAAATCATTGACAGTGGGTACTTGAGGGCATGCTTTCCCCAACTTCTTCCCATTTCACTCTTTCTATTTCTTGTCCATGACTAAGATATGAACTGCCCCTTGCCTTCCTGGCCATGATGGACCAAAGGCCTCTGAAACTGTAAGCCAGAATAAACCTTTCCTACATTAAGTTGTGCCTCCCAGGTACTGTGGTCATATGATACTAGTAACCAATGCTCCAAGCCTAATAGTCTTCAGTTGTATTCTGAAGAGAGGCTGCATTGCATAGAAACCAGCCACACTAATGTCACAATTCTTCCTCTTGACCAGCAGTGTTTGTTTACTTCAAGGACTGGGAAATGGCCCAATCAATAAAGTACCTGCTGTGCGAGCACAGGGAACTGAGTTCGGATTCCCATCACACATCTAAAAACCAGGCATGGTGGTGTTGGAGGTACAGGAAGGGGTTGTGTTTAGACAGGTATATCCCTTGAGAACCCTTGTCAGTCTTGCTACCAATCCAGCTCAGTGAGACTTTCTTTCAAAAGACAAGGTGGAGAGCCATAGAAAAAGACACCTGGTCCTCTGACTTCCATACCTGTGCACACACACATGTGCACACATATGTTCAAACATACACACACATTCATTCCCAATGGATGGACATTAGAATCTAAACATACCCACCTTCTCTACACCCATAAAATATAAGAACATAATTAAAAATCAGAACCAAACCATTATGTGCTATAGTGACCATGCCTTTAATCCCAGCACTTGAGAGGTAGAGGCAGGCAGATTTCTGTGAGTTCAAGGCCAGCTTGGTCTATACAGCAAGTTTCAGGACAGCCAAGGCCACATAGAGAGACCCTGTCTCCAGAATAAAATTTTTAAATGTATTAAAAGGCAAAATTTTAAAAGTAGCATGTGTCACACACTTTGATGCCAGGAATTGTCCTAACAGCGTAAAACCTCACAGAGACCTTTTGGAGCACTTTCGCTGTATCTGAGTTGAGAAAACTGACTTCTAGGGAAGTTCAGGTATTAGCACAGGGTCAGAGTCGGTAAGCCAGGAATTTACATCCATGAAGTTGGACTCTGGATCCCATATCTCAGCCATTATTCTGTTTTAGCTCCCAAGATGCAAGATATTCTGTCTATAGACTATAACCTGTAACCTGACAAGTTGTAGTGGCACATGCCTTTAATCCCAGCATTAGAGAGAGTTCAAAGCCAGCCTGGTCTTGAACTCACATGGTTCCAGAACATTCAATAAGATGGTGTCTCACAAACGAAACACAGAACCCCATATTGAAAACATCTTAAATCCAGGGTTCCTGTCAGAAAGATACAAAATGACCAGGGGTGCTGCTGATGTCAGAGATGGCTGCATCCAGGGGTTTGGACACTGTTGGAATTCCTTCGCATGCTCCCTGATGTGTGTCAAACTTCTGCCTTCATTCAGATCAGCTTGTGTGGAATCACTCAATGAAGAATTCACTCAGCGAGGCTCTAGATTCATAGCCCAGCATGAACTTGAAAAACGTGTTCATTTTTGCTGGTTCCAGTAAGAACAATTACTACAAAATACTGTTGGCCCAGTTGAGATCATGTACCCATCCATGGGCCAGTCACAATGACAAGGGAGATAGAGGATGACAATTGTCCTGTCTTGGTCATACTTCTGTGCTGAGGGGCTGGGTCTGTATCAAAGGGCAAAGTTCTGAGCAAGAAAGAAAACACACAAAAAGACCTTATGGTTTTTAGAATCTGCAAAGTGCCTTCACATGATTCTTAACCTTTGAGTCTCCCATGGACTCAGGGAAGAGGGCAGCTCAAGTATTACTAAAGACACCGCAGGGGACTAAGATGCCCATAAAGACTTAATTTTCTCCTGACTTGAGTTTGGGCTGGCCCTGATACTTAGCCAATAAAATTCAGCAAAATTACAAAGCCTCAGCTTCCCCTACAAAGTCACTAACAGCCTCACTCTTTCTGGGAGAACGCTTAGGACTCTGCCTCTGAAAACCCAGCTAACAAGCAGTGCGATAGATGTCTGGTCCCCATGGTAAAGGCACAGGGAGGCAGGCACTCCACTGAACACTTCCAGCCGAGCCCTTAGCTGACAGGAAACAGATGCCAGGTGAAAAGAATACACCACTTTGGACATTCCAGGGTGGCGTGGTCTACAGCAATACAGGTCTAAAGAGAAACTATGACTCCAGTGGTTTAGGGTCCCAGCTAGCATGCAATAGAAATGCTCTCTCAGCTCACTGCGCTTGCTTTGATTCCTCATGGTCTCCTATTAAAAACAGAACACGTCTCAATCCCAAATTTCCACTTGAGGACTTCTTGTCCAAGACGCCCGCTGAGTAGAGCACATGTTTGTTCAATCAGCAGGTCAACAAACACAAGCTCGAAGTACCAGGCAACAGAACCAAACGCGCCTCAAGAACACGAAAGACTAACGTCCCCCTTCATGGCTCGCCAGCGAGCTTCCCTTCCCTACATCTCTGGTTCCCGGTCTGTGAAGCACACGGAGCGCCAGAGAGGAAGTGAGACTGGTCACCCCCGGCAGTTGGGAGAATAATGGACTCCTGCGCAAGACTGCGCGTGCGCGCACGTAGGCGGGGCTCCATGTACGCGGGGCTGGACGTGGGCGGGGTCTCAGCAAGGCGCGGCCTACCCGGCGGCCCCGGCGGAGGCGGGACCAGGCTGCTTCCCGCCGTCCGCTCCCGCCATTGGTGGGCCGTTTGAATGGCGGAAGTGACGGGGTCCTGGCGATGGCCGTCCCGCGGGCACCCAAACGGCTGCTGGGTAGCGGGCTGGCTGCGGACGCCTGTGTGCGGTGAGGTCCGACCGCACACGCTGTCAGGTGAGTGACGGAGGCCCAGCAGGGTTCTCCGGGCAGGCCGCGAGCAGGCGGGCGAGCCTTCCGGCCCTTTAAGCCGCCCCGAGGCCGGTCCTGCAGAGAGCACGGCCCTTCTGCGGGATCCGCCATCCGTAGCTCCCCTGGTCCTCTCTGTCACACTCAGCTTTGAAAGAATAGCAGCCCCGGCCGGGAGTGTTGGTTTACCCAGTGATCCCAGCACTCGCGAGGCAGTGCTGAGGCAGGAGGAGTGCCTCGAGTTCAAGACTAGCCTGGGCGACATAGTGAAACCCTGCCTCAAGAAACCACAGCAACGAATAGTTGTCGTCAATCTTCTTGTTAGAAAGTGTTAGGCGGTTTCGCACTAATAAAGCCACATACTTAGTACGCGGAGTAAAGAAACAAGACCCAAGGCATTTGAGACTTGGCTACTGCCTTCTGCTAGTGAATGGCAATGTTGTCTCTTGCATCCACCTCTGCGGAAGCCTGTATTAATGTGATTACTGTGTGTCAGATACTGCCTAATTCTCAGAATGAAATATATCAAAGTAAGTCCTATTGTATCTATTATTAGACAGCTACAAAACATAAAACTTAACCACACACGGATAGAAATGACTAGTGAATAAACCAGGCAACAGGAGTCTACTTGGTAGGTGTAGAAGTAATAATTTTCTCCTATGGCAAGCAACTTATAATATTCTTCCCTTGGAGCCCCAAACATCGTGGAAGTTTGTTTTTGTTCTGTTTTGTTTTTTCTTAAGACTATCAGTAGGGGCTGGAGAGGTGGCTCAGAGGTTAAGAGCACTGGCTGATCTTTCAGAGGTCCTGAGTTCAATTCCCAGCAACCTCATGGTGGCTCACAACCTTTTATAATGAGATCTGGTGCCCTCTTTTGGCATGCAGGCATATATGCAAGCAGAATTCTGTATACATAATAACAAATCTTTAAAAAGTGACAATATCAGGATGTATTGGAAAGGGTTTTCCATTCAAGCAATTACTCCTGTTTGACATCAGACCTCTTGTATATAATCATGACTGCATCTGCCCATGTGGTAATGTATTAAATCTCTCTCTCATTCAGTCCACCCTAAATTATCTATAAAGTGCAAAACAGTTTTTTAGACAAGAAACACAAGGTGATGAATAAGACCATATTTGTCCTGGCCACACGTGATGGAGAATTCACTGAAAAATGTATTGGTTCTTACTAGATTATCCAAGCACTTCATTGAAACAGTATTTTTAAGTTATTATATTTATTTGAGTATTGAGTTAAATAAAAAAACCTATAACTACTATCGTTCTACAAAAGACGGATAGTAATTAGTGAAAAACTAAAGGGTAACCCTTCCCTTTTTGAATATGCATCCAGATAGTCTGTATTCTAGGTGAGATGAGTGAGTAAAGCTCATTCATAGAGGACAGCTCCTTAGAAGAGGCTGAGCTTAAGCTCACTTCACAGAGCTGTAAATATCTAGTGATACAGTTTGCCTGCTCATCACTGAGAAGAGACCAGGAACATGTGTACTTACCTCAGATAAAATCATAATGGGGTGGTGATGCTGAGTGATCATGGGAGCAGACTGGTCCCAAAATTACTTGGAAAGAGTTTTCAAATCCCACCAGCTATAGATATCACAGTCTAGTTTCCAATACCATACTCCTTTAATAAGAGCATGTTAAAATTTAAGCTCTAGAGGAGAGGAGTGGGGTTATAGCGCAGTGGAAGCATGAACAGGTGCAGAGCCCTAGTTCCATCTCAGAACCACAGAGACAGAAAGGAAGCATAGGACGGACAAGGACACCACCAAAATGGCAGTAGAATAATAGACTTAGGAATCTAAGTACTTCATGTGTCCAATTAGAATTATTCTATAGGTTGTTTTTTTAAATGGTCATTTTTTTTAAAAAAGAATAACATAATCTTGGTTAGTTTTGTGTCACCATGACACAGAGTTGTTTAGGAAGAGGATTTTCAACTGAGAAAATGCTTGCACAAAGTCTGCCTGTGGGCACATCTGTAATAATACATTTTCTTGATTGATGATAATGTGGAAGGGCCAGACCCACTGTGTACTGATCCATCTTTGGGCTGGCCGTGCTGAGTGGTATAAGCAGCTTGAGCAAGCCAGTGAGCAGCATGCCTCCATGGCCTCTGCATCAGCTCCTGACTCCATGTTTCTTCCATTTGAGTTCCTGCTCTGACTTCCCACAATGATGGACTGTGATGTGGAACTGTAAGCTGAAATAAGCCTTTTATTCCCAAGTGCTTTTGGTCATGGTGTTTTATTGAAACAGTAGAACCTTTAACTAGTACAACATGTTTGTAATTGATGAGGAATCTTTTAGACTAAGCCCATGGGATTGATAAAATTCAATGGAATTTAGTGGCACTGGGTGGTCAAATTGTATATAGCAAACCAGGGGCCCTTAAAGTTACCTTTTTTTGTTGTTGTTGAAGTACAGGCTACCGGTGTTAAATTGTTTTTGATAAAACATTTATTCAATGCCAACACATCTTTTAAGTGCTTAATAAATTCTGGAAATGCCAAAACAGGGAAAAAATGTCTGAATTATTGTCAGTCAGCTATAGGTAGGGACAAACTTCTGAGCAATTCTACCTACTCTTAATTTTTTTTCTCATCCATATGACAACCAGTGGTCTAAAGACCAAATTTATAACTGTTTGTAAATAAGTTGGACTTTGTTTACCTATGCTAATACACACACACACACACACATACATATATGTATGTAAGTAACGGATTGAAGTTTTGACATTATTTTAATTGTTGCCCTATTTTAATAATATCTTTTATAGACATTCCTCTGTTTATTTCTCTTCAATTCAGATCCTTTATATTTAAAATACGCAGAAATGAAAAGAAAGGTGATGAACACTGGAAAGCTGAGATTGAGTCCTAATGAGGAAGCCTTCATTTTGAAGGAAGATTATGAAAGAAGACGGAAACTAAGATTGCTTCAGGTATCATTTACCTGGATTCTAAATTTCTTGTCTTCCTCAAGTCCTTAGTATTTTTTGGATTAGATCGTTCTAAATGAATTGTTGAATTTATGAGCTTTTTCTGTCCTTGAAAGAGACTTGGTTCTTGTGTATAAACCAGTTTTGGAACATTTGAAACATAAGCTGATGGTAAGCAGATTGGAGAAGAGTTGAAAAATAGTGCTTAACTCAAGTATTGGAAAATAGTTGTTTAAATGTATATATATATATATCTGTGTGTGTGTGTGTGTAATTTTTATTCTTTGGTAATTGCATATGTGGATGCAATGTATTTAGATCATATCCACCCCTCTCTTCAACCTCTATTTCCTCCCCAACTTCCTCTCACATTCTTCCTACTTCATGCTATCTTTTTCGTTTACTTTTTTTCCCCCAATAACTCACTGAGTTCCTTTAAGTCTGCCTGCACCTGCATGTGTGTACTGCCATCCACTGGAGCATGGGCAGTTTACCATTGGGCCACATGCTGAAGAAAACTAACTCCCCCGCAGCTATCAGCTCCCAGGAGCTCCTTAGCTAGGCGTGGGGCATCATGAGCACTCCCTCTCCATTCAGGAGTAATGACTGGCTTGATCTTATGCAGGTCTTGTGTCAGCCACCATAAGTCCATGTATACAACAGTTCGGTTATATCCAGGAGATACTATTTTGCAGTAATCTCCCTCAATTTCTGGCTCTTAAAATCTTACTGCTCCATTTCTAAATGATCCATAGTTGGTGAAAATTAGAAAAGGAAGCTTAGAAGGAATCTGGAGAAGACTACTGGAAAGATGAAACAGATACACACACACACACACACACACACACACACACACACACACACACACACCAAGACAGGGTTTCTCTGTGTAGCTTTGCGCCTTTTCCTGGATCTCGCTCTGTAGACCAGGCTGGCCTCGAATTCACCAAGATCCGCCTGCCTCTGCCTCCCCCCGTGCTGGTATTAAAGGCGTGCGCCACCAACGCCCGGCGAAACAGACTATTTATATCAGCTTCTAAGACAAATGTATTAGGAAATTTCTAAAGTTAAGCCTTTGTGAGTAAGGTAATAGCTTTCTATCTAGAGTCAGAGATGATATACCCTGGAGAGGGAACTCTTATCTGACCTCTTTGGCTATGAAACTTGTGAAATGGCCTACCTGTTTTAGCATTTGTATGTTATTGAGGGTAGAGAGAGCAGTTGAAACAACTCAATTAAGAGACTTTAGAAATAGCTTTGGGGGTTGCTGAGATGGCTCAGTAGGTAAAGCTTCCAACCCAGGTCCTATCCCAGGGACCTCATACCAGGGAACTCGTGCAGGCTGAACGCTGGCTCCTGGGCTATGACACACGTATACATAAATAAGTGAATGCAATAAAAAATTTTCCAAATAACCCTCCCCTGTTGTTTCTTTGTCGGTTGGATATTCTGCTAACCATAGTCCTTACTTAACAAGTATTTAGGAAAATTGATACACCTGAAGAGAATTCATCTGAATTCCTAGTCTCAGTTAGATTTTTAAAAATGTTTAAACCCCCTTCATATATTTTGTATGAAATACTCATCTTTCAGGTTCGAGAACAAGAAAGGGGCATTGCCTTCCAGAGAAGAGAAGACATAAAACAGAGGCGGAATCAGCAGTTTTCGCGGTTGGCTGAGGAGCTAAGGACAGAATGGGAAGAAGCACAAAACCAGAAAATACAAAACTTGGAAAAACTGTATTTGGCAAGTTTAAGACATACGGGAGAGGGACATCGACAGGCTAAAGAAAATGTGAGTGGCGCATCTCATCATTGATTGAGACAGTGTGGTATACTAAACTGGATTTATTGAGTGATTATAGGAAACGTGTTTTAATGTATAGAACTGGGAAAGCAAGCTGACCTTTTCTAAATCAGTTTAATCTATGGTGAGAATAATGGTGTTATTTGTTTCCTTGTAAATCATGCCAAGCACACCTTTCTTCCTCTGGTGTCCAAGTTAGCATTATTTCTTCTCATTCCTGCCTGTATAAAAGATGGTAACCTATGCAATCAGAAATTGTCTGTCTCAAGCAGTTTGACTAGATCTGGGGAACTAAATTCAGATTTCCAAACTCAGATTCATTCCTGACCTCTAAATACATAGTAGTGAATACATATGCACTTAGGTTTCGTTGATGACTTTCCTAAAGGCAGAGGAAAGCTCAGTGTTTGAGCAGGTCCTTGAGTCCTTTGTTGCTGACTGTGATTTAGGGCTGGAAAAAAAGCAGTTTGGCTAGGTGTGGTACACGTGGATGTTTGTAATCCCAACCCGCAAGTAAAGAGACAGGAGGACTTCTTAAGCTCTGAGCCATCCTGGTCAGCATAGTAAGTTACAGGTCAGTCAAGGCTATGTAACAGAACTAAAGAAAATGGAAACGGGGAAGGATAAAGGAAAGAAATGCCAGTTTGTCATCCCAGAGTCAGTCACACAGTAAACAGGCTGGCTCCAAAGAAGACTCATCTTCAATAGCTATTATTGAGGAAAAGGAGTACCTTGAGGGGATATGGCATCTTGGTTTTTGTGTGTTTTTACCAATAGCCCTACGTTCTACTGTTATTTATTGTAGTGATTTATTTTTACCTTTTTTGGGGTCACGGTCAGCCTTGTGTTTAAACATCTTCCCAAGCCTAACTCATTTGAATGACACTCATGATTTGTAGACAAAACAGCCTACTGTATTACTATAAATTCGATGTTCCCGTTTAAATAAAATATTTTATTGGTTAATTTAACCCTTATTCAAAGTAGCTTGATATTTTATGTTTTTATACTAAGTTAAATGATTGCTATTATGGTATGACAGTAGTGGTATCATTCCCATACTTTGGAAAATATCTGTATACTGTGGGAAGGAATGACAGAATTGAAAGGTTACTTTGAGGCTGGAGAGGTGGCTCAGTGATTAAGAACAACTGGCTGCTCTTCTAGAGGTCCTGAGTTCAATTCCCAGCAACCACATGGTGGCTCACAACCGTCTGTAATGAGATCTGGTGCCCTCTTCTGGCATAAAGTTGTACATGCAGATAGAGTGTCATACACATAAAATAAATGAATAAACCTTTTTTTTAAAAAAGGTAACTTCTGTGTTGATATCAAATAGACACATTTCTGTTCATCTACTTTAAAATGACTTTTTAAGCCATATATACTTCTAGGAACCTGACTTGGATGCTCTGGCTCGGCGGGCAGCAGAAAGAAAAAGAAAAGCTGAAATGAGGCATAAAGAAGCCCTTAAAGTGCAGAAAAGTCAAAAAGAAATGTTAATTAAACAGAGAACCAGGTAACATAATAACTTGACCATGTTTTCAGCTGACGGCAATGTGACTAAAAATAGAGGGCCTTTGGAGGCAGTGTAAGGACATACTAAGGAAGGAAGGTTGTGTGTCCATTGCATTCCGAACTGTGCTCACTAATGCAGTAAGGATGCTTTACCTAGCTGAGCGAACCTTCTGAGTTCAGTGGCAGTTGCTAAGTTTCTGAAGAAATGTATGGACAGTTCAGACTTAATATTAACCAAAAACTGTCTCTGATGGAAAAAGGAAGTAAAAAAAAAATCTATGTGGTTAAGAACATTAAAGAGATCTTGGGGCAGGACATGGTGGTGCACACCTTTGGTTCCAACACCTGGAAGGCAAAGGCAGGTAGATCTTTGTAAGTTCAAAGCCAGCCTGGTCTACATACCAAGTTTTAGGCCAGCCAGGGACAGAACAAAATACACAACAACACACACAAAACACAAGGTTGTAGACTGGAGAACTTCAGTTGTCAGTAGTTTTTGCATGTTGTTACTGGTCTGCAGTGGTCATTTTACACCATTTTTAGTTCTGCTCTTCCTATAAAGAACTCTAGACTAATGGTTCTCAACCTGTAGGTGGAGTCAAAGGGCCCTTTCACAAGTCACCTAACACCATCTGCAAATCAGATATTTATATTAAGATTCATAACCAGTAGCAAAACTTCAGTTATGAAGTATCAATGAATTAATTGTATGGTTGGGGGTCACACAATATGAGGAGTTGTATGAAGGGTTGAATCATTAGGAAGGTTGAGAACTACTGCTCTCTGTGATTATTCACTTGACCCTCCTGTCTTTAGATAAGCCTCTTGTAGTTGGTAAACTTGTTCTTACATGTTTGCTTGGTCAAACTGCAATTGAGTGTGCACTCAGCTACAAGATGAGTCTCTGGCTTTTACCTTTTTAACTCTGGGTAATGATATCAAGTAAATGCATTTCTGTTCCTCTTGGTGACAGCAGGTATTACCTAAGAGACTAATTGGCGGCATCTCTTATTTTTTAAGGCACATAAGAGCTCGAAAGGAAGCGTTGCTTGTGGAAAAAGAGAGATCAGCTAAAGTGGCCAGGCTGCCGCCTCCTGTCCCAGCCCCTTTTGAGGTGAATTGCCTAGAGCTTGGTTTAAACAAGTTTTAATTGTGTAATAATATAGGAGTATATATGGAATATTTTAAAATTTTTAAATACTGTTTTACCTACAAATACTTTAATGTATGGTTTTAAGAATTCTTTAAAAAAATAAAATACTGACATTTTTCTCAGTTTTACCTAATACCTACTATGTGTTGAGGTTTCTCCAGTGGGAATTTTGTGTTTGTGAAGCGTAGTGGTTTTGGTTTTTATAGTCCTACTAATCGTTCTGGTTTTTTATTTTTTTATAGCCTTTATTTGTCAAAAAAAAAAAGTTATTTAGTTGTCTTAGACAGCCCATATTCTGAATTTGGCCGCTCACAATCTAATAAAGAAGTAGAGCTCAGATACAGTTAAAACTTTGTTTACAATCATAAGGTCATGAGAAGGTTATTTATAGTAGTAGAGTGTGTACTTTGTGATTAGACTCAGTTTTGTTTATATGTTTATATGTTTAAAATAGTTGAATTTTATGAGTACTAGAATGGACATGCTGGCTCATACCTATATTCTCAGCACTTGTGAAGCTGAGGCAGGAGATGAGTAGTGAGCAAAACAGTAAGACTTTGTTTTGAAGGGAAAGGGAGGAAACAATCGATTCTCTTATTTATATTAGCATAGAAGCTTTAAAACTTAATACCTGTGTGAGTATGTCTATCCTGTGTGTGTGTATGTGTGTGTGTGTGTGTGTGTGTGTGTGAGAGAGAGAGAGAGAGAGAGAGAGAGAGAGAGAGAGAGATCGATCGATCAGCATGAGTGTCAGGCTCTGGGGTCTTCCCTTCTGATGTCTTCTCTGCTCTCACTGGGCCACCTGCCATGTAACAACACATGATCCAGTGGAGCCCAGGTGAAAGTATCCTATTTCGGCCACTCCCCCAGGACCATGCAAGATAGTAGAATGCAGGCACTCTTTTAACCTATGATGCCTTTTGAGAGTTTTTATTATATTCCAATATTCATAAGCCAAAATAACTTTAGCTTCTTGAAGTAAAATGCTTTTTCAGAGTGCAGGATGGGTAGAATTATCAATTCCAGAGCAGCAAATTTGTTGTTGCAGTTTTTTATTTGTTTATTTAGCAGTGAGGATGGATGTCTTTCATTTTTGTGAGCATCATTCTGAAGGTATTGAGTTTTATTTTTCTACACATAGCTATTGTCATTATTCTTTTTTCTTTCTGAAATTCATATCATTGAAGAGAAGGCTCTTCAAGCTGGCCCTGTATCCATGTTTCCCAAGTGCTGCTTGGTTCTCTAGCCCAGCAGATGACTGGTTCTCTGTGAACATACACAGCCCCACTTCCGGGTCTTCAGAGAGCCTTGCTTTGTTTGTGTGTTGTTGTCTGTAGCTATATAGCTATATAGCTCTTACAAACTAAGATCTGGGTGATTGTATTCTTGTTTGGTTAAAAAGGAATGTTTTGAGTAGGTTCTTTATTCAGACCTACTCAGGTGTTGGGAAAAGAACAGTGTCTTAGAATATGTTTTGAGCTGGTTGTGAGTTTGTGATACCAAAGGAAAGAATAGGACTTTGTTTAAAGGGCTGAGTTGTGGAGTGTTTGGGGATCCTGAAGGTAAGGTGTGCCCTTTAAGACATTCTGTCATATATATACAATACATCAGGGGCACTGTTTCTTCACACAGATAAAAATTCAAACAGGAGAAACCTGAGGAAAGAGATGTAAACTATTTAGGCTTTTCAAACTAAGAGTATCTTAGCAGGCATGGCAGCATTCTCCTGGAGGTGGAGGCAGGAAGATCAAGAGTTCAAGGTCATACCCTTTTGGAGAAGTAGATGGGAGCTTGGGAGGGAGAACTGTGGTTGGTATGTAAAATTAAAAAAAAATTTTTTTTAAAAATTCAAGGCCAGTCTTGCCTACATGGCAAGTTGGAAGCTACCTTACACTATGAGATGAGACCCACTCATGAAAAACCAAGCAAACAAATAAGAAACAAGAGTTTTATTTATTTAATCCAAGGGAAAAATATAATTTGGATATACTAAACTCTTACCCAGGAACTGTTCCTATGATGTAGTGAGTGGGCACTGTTGCATATCTGTGGTTTTAGGATGTCACATTTACTCACTGTGATAACCATGCAGAGTAAAAGTTATCCCTGCTTCACATGTGAGGAAAGGTGAAGATCAAGGGTTGACTAACCTGAGTAGAGAACCAGAGTTTCTATCAAGATCTGATTATACAATCATCATCTTTCTCCTGCGGCACTAGCTTCCCATGGATCCATTTCTTTAGACTTCACTGAGGTAAACTAGTCTGCCCTAAGGTCTGCAAATGCAAACAGCCATAGTATTGGAAACCTCAGAGCTGTGAGCACTGGACTATCTGAGGCAGTATAATGCACATTTAAAAGCATGTTCTTTCTTTTTTGCACTGCCTTTGGAGACAGTACTAGATACAGGAGAAATACAGGCTTTGTTTTTTTGTTTATTTTTGTTGGTGTTTTTTTGTTTGTTTGTTTGTTTTTTGGTCAGAGCTAAGGATCGAACCCAGGGCCTTGTGCTTGCTAGGCAAGCGCTCTACCACTGAGCTAAATCCCCAACCCTAAACAGGCTTGTTTTATGTGTAGTTATGAGACTTGTTGGATATACCCCCTTTGCTGGGTGAGCCATTGTGAGTACTGATGAGCTCTGCTTTTAGCCTATACCCTGGTAGTTTAAGTACAGGGGTAGCTTACAGCAGAGCTGATCTCAGGCTGGAAGCTAAATATTGTCTGAGCAATTTAAAATCATTTGCAAGTCATCCTAACGGTGCTGACAGTCCATGGACTTATTTAATGAAACTCTAAAGTCTAGCTCACTGGAAATTGTGTTTTAACTAAGGATTGGTGGCAATTAAAATCTGAGCAGGGAGTCCTGATTTCAGTCTGTATGTGGGAGTACTGGTTCTTAGAAGTTGCTTGTAAATTGAATCATGTTTTATATCCAGTTTTTAATATCCTTGTGAAGAAGTAAGTTTTGTTTGCCTGGGTTTTTTGTTGTTGTTGTTGTTGTTTTCGGGACAGGGTTTCTCTATGTAGCTCTGGCTATCCTTGAACTCTATAGATCAAGCTGGACTTGAACTCAGAGATCCATCTGCCTCTGCCTGATGTTTTTTTGTTTATAATTTCTTTTCTTTTTTTTTCTTTTTTTGCCTCAATTATAAGACTTTGAATGGGATCGCCCTGTTCTCACCCTGTCTTCCCTGTGTTTCCAGGTTCCCCTCTACACCTTCTGACTTGTTCTCAATTTCAACTGAACATTTGCCACCTGGGAGCTTAAAAAATCACTACTGCTAGACATTATCACCAAAGTTCTGATCATATAGTGGTTTGGTGGAGAGCCAAGATGTCTAGTTTTCAGAAGCTGTTTAGGTAGTTCTCCTAGTTAGCCCATGCATGGCGTTTGGTCTTCCTTGATCCTGTCTTCCTCTTTTTCTATTTATTTGAGTGCTGTTTGTTTTTTCCCACTCATTTATGTTAAAGCTGTGTCTGATCACTTCTTAGTCATACTTCTCCCTGTTAATAATATTCTGATCCTGCCCTTTGGTGCCGCCCTATGCCCTGCCGTAAAAGCCTGTTCTTAAGGGAAAACTCTGCCCATTTCCCTCTCCTCCTCTTCCGCTTTTCTCTGCACCTCTCGAACCCTTCATCACCTGCCAGCCTACTTCTAGGTCCCACTACATACAATTCCTAACACTCCCTCTGAACTTGTCAGTGTTACCTCTTTGTGGCTTAATAGGTGCTTTCTCATATACATTGTGAGTCCCACACTAATTGTCACCATAACCATGTGACATAGAGATAACTGTGTGCCTTCTTTTTATATCAGAGCTGAGGGACAGTGCTGGAATCAGGTACAGAAGAGACTCAAGAAAATTGGACTGTTACTTTATTTTCTGTACAGTACCTAGCTTGGATAGAGTGGACACACAGAAATCCCTTGTTTGTATAATATAAATGGACATGATAAATTGTAATGGGCTAAATCTACTTTTATGCCAAAGTATCGGAAGCAGGGAACTACTTATTTCCTCTCTTGAGACTTGTGCAGTTAGTATGCTTAAATATTAGCTAGTATTTCTAGACCAGAACTAAATATGTGATTAAACATTGGTAGGTGAGACTAATGTGAATTCTAGTGGAAATTTTGTGATTAGTTGTGCTTCTAACTTGATTGGGTGTGTCTCATAATCATGTTTTTAGTCAGGAGATTTGAACGTGCTCTGGAGATGGAGCTCAGTGGAAGATCGCACCTTCATGCTATAGGGTACAGTCCTCAGTACAGGGCAGAGTGTAGGAGATACTATTACAAAAACAAATTGCTGTGGATATCGCTCTGTATAAATAAATGCTGTTTGGCCAGTGGCCAGGCAGGAAGTATAGGCGGGACAAGAGAGAAGAGAATTCTGGGAAGTGGAAGGCTGGGGCAGGGGAGACACTGCCAGCCACTGCCAGAACAAGAAAGAGATAAGGTACTGGTAAGCCACGAGCCATGTGGCAAAGTATAGATTAATAGAAATGGGCTAAATATAAGAGTAAGAGCTAGACAATGGTAGGCCTGAGTTAATGGTAAGCAGTTTAAATAATATAAATGTCTGTGTGTTTATTTTACAAATGGGTTGTTGAACTAACAGGGCTTTGATGGCACCTGGAGAGAAGCTCTCCAACTACAATAAATGTCTCTTTAAATAACTTAGAAGTTAGAGTGAACTTCTGAACTGAAATAAAACAATTGGCTATATATAATATACACATCTAGAAGGTCTTTGAAATATTATAATATCTAGTACTTTTATTAAAACTTGAAGTAATTTAACTCTGGATGAAAAGAGTTATTTCATTATTAAACAGATTTTAACATTGATCTGGTTTTAGTGCATTTTCTGTTTCTAATCATACAGTGCAGTAGGCGAGGTAATTCATAGAGAAGACTGGCTCATGGTCCAACACTGATGGACTGCATCTGGCAGTAGTCTTCTTACTGGCAGTCACGAGTTGATGGAAAGCATCAAAGCCACAAATAAGGAGATCTAGGCAAATTGGCGTTTGTAGCAGACTCACCTTAGAAACAGCCTTGGAATTCATTAATCACTTGAAAGGATTAATCTGTCCATTAGAAGAGCTTCCCTAATAACCCAAGAAATTTCTCCTCTGTTCCCTCCTAACATCTCCTAGTGGGGATTCAATTTGAACAAATTTTAGAACAAACATGGCATGACTTAGTAAACTGTTTTGTGCATACCTATAATCCCAGCACTCAGGAGGTTGAGGCAGGAGGACTGCCATAAGTTCCATGCGAACCAGGCTACATGGCAAAATACTGTTTCAAAAATAAAAACAATTTTACTTTTTGCATTGGATCTAGACTTACTGAAAATGTGTGCTTTTAACCTAGACTCTTATTTTATGTTCTATTTTTCAGAACATTGAAATAAACAGAATTCCTTCATTGAAGACCAATAGTTCCACCTACCATCACATTTCCACTTTTGTGAGTAGACAGATGGGCACAAAGCAGGTGATTGACTTACTGTTTGTTCATATTCTTTCTGTGTTCTTGAGTTTTATCTTGAGTCTGTGTCTGGTGTGGCCAGTTCTCAAAATTTAAACAATCCTACTTACTATTCTAGGGTAAAAGAAAACAAAAAGCCTTGTAAATGTGTTTTGAATTTTCATGTCAGATATATGGTTATCCCGTATGAATGGAAGAAGTATATGACTATTTGTGACTGTCTTTTAAAATGGTAAATATATTTTTATCATGCATTGTACAAAATAGGTTTTATTATAACATAAATTAGGTTTTAAAACTTTTGATCATAAAATAATAGATTCTTTGCAGAAACGGGACTTTGTACAGAAGGTAAACTAGGAGCATCAATGACCCTTCACCAGAAGACAAAATAGTTAATATCATATGAGTTAGAGTCTGTCTTTATGTATAAACATGCATACCAAGGGTTAGAAACAGGATTTTTTTTTTTTAATGTTTATGGGTATTTTGCCTTGTATATGTGTCTGTGTACCATATCACATGCCTGATACCTGCAGAAGCCATAAGAGGGGTCTCCCTGATACCCCTAGGACTGGAATTAAAGAGCATTGTGAGCTGCCATATGGGTATTGGGAGTTGAGCCTGGGTCCTCCAGAAGCATAGCCACTGCTCTTAACTGGTGAGCCTTCTCTCCAGCCTAGAAAAAGGATTTTTAACAGCCCCTCATAATTCATGCTTCACTACATAATAGAAACATAATAATCTTATACATTTATATCTATACCTGTTTATATATTAAGAATATATTTCTAGAGGAAAGATTCCTGCTTCCAGACTGCACAATATATGATAAAATTCATTGAACTGCCTTTTAAAAAGTACCAATAATATCAGAATGGCTGTCTTCCCATTCCTTTATCTTCATAGATATTATGACTTGTGGGAGCCCACAAAAGCTTCCTAGTGAGATCTGAGCTTGCTTTACACAGCAAGGCCGTGTTAGAGGATGGCTTGACCATGTGCATGGTCACCAGGTGTCTGGGGTGGTCTGTACTTGGCTGTGCTGGGGAGAGGTCTTTTGCTCCACCCCTTGGCATTCCTTTAAAAGCCCTTTAGTAGAGACAGAAGGAGCTCCTGAGCTATCCTGTGTTTCTAACTGTCTCTATATTTATTTATTTCTATCTATGTTTCTCACTTCTCCCTCCTCAAGAGTACCCTGGGGGAAAAAGTGGGAGTTGGTCTCCATCAATGACTTAGAAGTCCCTGCCAGTGTTAAGAGAGAATGACTGATATTTCCTTATTATAATTGCTATTAATCTGTAACAGTCATTTTTCCTGTTTTTTGTCTTGTTTGTTTTTTAAACAAAGTTTCACCATATAGTCCTGGCTGACCTGGAACTCAGAGATCTACTTGCCTCTGCCTCAGCCTCTGCCTTTGTGCTGGAATTAAAGCATGTACTAATACTCCTAGTGTAACTGTAGTTTTAATACTTTTTCATAGTGTATATATTTGGCTACTAGGGAAATAAGTTATCAATACAGCATTAATGTGGAGTTTTAAATACAACAAAATTTTGGTTGGCTGCTTAATATGAGTGCTGAAGTCAACATATAGCTATTATATAAGATGAATGTTATATAATGAGCCTGTAGGTTTGAAAACTAAATTTGTTTAAAATTATAGGGTTTGGGGAGATGGCTCATTTCCTAAGTGCCTGCCATGTTGTAAGCAGGAAGACATAGGTTTGGTTCTCCAGCACCCACATTAAAACTAGGAATGGCATCACACATCTGTAAACATAGCACTGTTGAGGCAAAGCAAGCAGACCCCTGGCATCTCTGGCTGGCTGACCAGCATAGCTGAGTCCATGAGCTTCCTGCTTTCTGAGAGCCTGTTTGAAAAAATAAGGTAGAGATTGATAGAAGATACCCGGTCCAACTCTGGCCTCAGTGTGTACACATATGTCTGCCCCTAGCTTATATTTAGTTACTCTGGAATTTGTGAAATATTAAATATTTGTTGCTCTAAAATACAGTTTTCAGTTGGGCACCTTTAATCCCAGGACTCAGGAGGCAGAGGCAGGCGAATCTTTGTGAGTTCAAGGCCAGCCTGGTCTACAGAGAGAGATCCAGGAAAGGCGCAAAGCTACACAGAGAAACCCTGTCTCCAAAAACAAAAACAAAAACAAACAAAAAAAGCCAAAAATAAATTAACTAATTAACTAAAGTTGTCCAGTCATCCCCAACCCCTCCACCCACTACCCACCCACCCCTCCCCACTCCCGTGTGTGTGTGTGTGTGTGTGTGTGTGTGTGTGTGTGTGTGTGTGTGTGTGTTGTATATTGGATACAGGAGACTATATGTGCTAGGCTGAGCTACATCCTACACCCCCAACCCTCTTTATTCATGTTGCATACTCCATTATCCCTGGATTAGACATAATTATTATTCATGTTGTGTATTGTTTTAAAGTTTTTCATCTCATGATTTTTTCAAAATTGACATTCTGCTTTAAATTCATCCTCAAGAGAGGGGGAGAATTCCATAGCAATTTTTTTTCATTAAAACTTTATGGTCTGAACGGGTGAAGTATTGTTTAATGTTCTGTGCTCATTACAATTTTTATTTTGTTCTGCCTGGCATTATTTAGATTTGCATACATTTTTTTGTTTTTTGAGTTTTTGCTTTTAAAAAAAAGGTAATTTTGGAGGGGAGTGGGATGTTTCAAGGCAGGGTTTCTCTGTGTAGTCCTGGCCATCCCGAACTCTCTCTGTAGACCAGGCTGGCCTTGAACTCAGAGATCTGCCTGCCTCTGTTTTCCAAGTGCTTGGGATTAAAGGCGTGTGCCACAGCTGAGAGCTAACTTTTTTCCTGAGACAGCGCTTCCTCTGTGTGGTAGGCCGCCAGCCGTCAAGCTAACTACTTTTAATAGGTTCATTTGGCAGTGCAGTCCTCCTTACTGCCATCTTCTTTCCATCTTTCTTTGAGACAGTGCTTTACTTGAACCTGTTTGGCCTTGAACTCAAACCGAGTTTGCAAGAGTGAGCCACCATACCCACTCTAGGAGCATTTAATCTTGCATGTAAAGTTAATAACTTGTTTTCATCATTATTGTTTCAATTTATTGATAGAATTTGATCATATGAAAAACAAAGTTGCCGGGCGGTGGTGGCGCATGCCTGTAATCCCAGCACTCAGGAGGCAGAGGCAGGTGGATCTCTGTGAGTTCGAGGCCAGCCTGGTCTACAGAGCTAGTCCAGGACAGGCTCCAAAGCTACAGAAAAACCCTGTCTCGAAAAACCAAAAAAAAAAAAAGTTTTTCTCTCCTGATTACATTCAAAATGCTGCCTATTTGGCTAAAGACATGGCTTAGTAGTTAAGTGTTTACTATGCTTGTAGAGGACTTCTCATAACCAGCTTTAACTCCAGCTCCAGAAAAATCAGATGCCCTCTTCTGGACTCCCAGGGCACCTGCATTCATGGATGCACATATACATAATTAAAATAAGATAAGTGTTAAATAAAATGGTGTGTATATTTGAAAGTAGATATTCAAATAATAAAGAGTAACAAGGGGTAAAACTGGCATAGTCACTGTTTCTGCATGAGTTCTAGGAAGCCAAGATTATATTTAAATCATTATTCTGGCTTTCTTAGCTGAATCAGCATTGCCATTTAGAGGAATTTCTTTCTGTCTTCTTTTTTTTTAAGATTTATATATTTATGTACTTTATGTAGATGGGTGTTTTGTCTGCATGTACATTTGCGTACCAGAAGAGGGCATCAGATCCTATGGGACTACAGTTATAAATGGTTTGAGACTGAGCCACTGAGCCATCCCTCCAGCCCTAGAGGAATTTCTTAAAAGTCATGGAGTACTATCTTTGAATGCACAAAGCCTGATGTGTTTTAAAATGTATTTACAAGACTCTATACTAATAATTTGGTCATTTTATAGCTAAATGTTATAGTTGCAAATATTAAAAACTTTTTTACTATTGAATTTTATGTAAGTAGGAAAAATTCCATTAGTGACATTGCTTTTTAAAGCTATTTCTTTGTTTCACATTTTTTAAAAAAAAATCTCAAATTGTGTTGATTGACTGCTAGCCAGATGCTCATTTGGCTGCTGAAGAAGAAGCTAGGCGGTTGGAAGGACTACGAAGACAGGCCGCACAGGAGAGATGGGAGCAGTTTGAAAGGGCTCATGTGCGGGGATCCCAAGCCATGAAGAAGATCCACTTGGCCCAAGTAAGACCTGACATCTCCTTGTGATCTGTGACTGCTGCTGGTGGGCTGTTTGGTGGCATTGTAGAACTTCTCAGTGAGGGAGTTCTGTCCTAGAGTGTGAATACAGTGTTTCTTACTGTCTTTTTCTGTTGTTGTGATCAAATACCCTGAGAAAAGCAACTTGAGGAAGGACAAGTTGACTTTACCTCACGGTTCAAGGTAAAGTCCATCATGGAGGGCAAGTCAGGGAAGCAGGAGCTTGAAGTAACTGGTCACATCACACCACAGTCAGGAACAGCTTGAATGCCTGCAACTACTCAGCTTCCTTTCTCATGCAGTCTAGTACCCAACTAGGGAAAATGCCATCCACACTATGCAGGTCTCCACCTCAATTAATACAATAAAGATCATTCCCCATAAGCATGCCCAAAGACCCATCTTCAGCTGATTCTAGATTTTGTCATGTTGACAACATTAACCATCACAGAAAGTCTCTGATTTTTGCAATTATATTAAATTTTTCCAAAAATCCTTTTCCTTTTTTTTAAAAACTTGGATTAAAGATAGGCTCTTGTCCTTGCTTATTCTTGAAATAGCATAAAAGTGATTCACCTTCTGAGATTGACTACATTTGTGTATTTTAAATACCCATTACCTTAAGAGAGGGTTTTTAAGTGCCTCAGTGGACTTATCCTAAGGAAGTTTACTTGGATAGTAGGGGTTAGATTTTAACCTCCTGCCTCAATTTTTAGTTTTCATAAATTGGAAGTGAATTGTGATTTAGTTAACTGTCTGAATTATTAATCATCCCTATCTAAGAAATAAACCTCTAAGAAGTAACAACAGAAACTGTGAGAAACAGTTCTAAGTTGAACACATCCTTCCAGAAGAGCAGCAGTGTTGAGTGGCCACAGAAGTGAACTTTTACAGTTTGCCTGGACTCAGCTCTGTAGTATTTGGCCATCTTAGCTTGCCTTCATCGTCTGTTTTCTGAGGACTGTGTGAAGCTCATAGGTTTTTTTTTTTGCATGGAATTTAAAAACAGGAAAAATACTAATGGAGTGACATACCGTGCTTTTAGTGAGCCAGAGTAATGCATTTACTGAAGTAGCAAGTAACACATATGCTAGCATCAAAAAAAAAAAACAACAACAACAGCTGTTTGGGCCGTTCCTCTTTATTCTAGACTAGTATTTCTCCTAGGGAAAATCATCCCAAACCATGGCATCTTAGCATTAATAGATTCCATTGCCCTGTCTGAACCTTTGGCCTAAGACCTTTTGGTCTAGGAATGGATTTATTGCCGGCTCTGTTGTAATTGGCACTTGGCTCCTGTCCCCTCCGGTTTTATATTTTGTGTCTGTAATCCCTTTGCCCTCTGTGCCTTAGTCATACAGATGCTCTGCTTTTTTCTGTTGCCTTTAGCTGTTCCTCTGTGCTGCACCTATCTTTTCTTCTACTGCTTCATCCTCTGCTGTGTGACTAAATGCTTACCCAGCAACTGAGGAGGTTTCTCTGATCCCCTTTCTTTGTCTTTTACCATCAGAATTCAATTAGATAGCTTCATTAAGACATTCGGATTAAATTTGATGTTAATAGTACTCTACACAGAGAGAGATGAACACATCCCCTCTAATCATGGGAATCAGAGTTTGGAGTGATGGGAAGTATCATCAGTTAAGTCTCAGTCACAAGGACTTGAGAAGTACAGAGAGAGCTGAACTACAGCACCTTGCAGGAGCCCTGGCAGTTAAACAGAAAGTGTTGAAATGGCTTTCCTCGGCCAGGAGAACGGTAGTGGCAGACACTTTTCAGACGTTATAGTCGAGGCAATATCACCTCTCACTGCTCCCTGCTTTGTCCCATTACGAGTCTAGGGTTGTTGACATTTCCCCTGATGTTCTCAGTATGTTATCCAGCAGAAACTTGTTGACTAGAGAGATTAGGGTAGTATGTTTTATGTCAGAGCAAATGGAAGAGGAGGGGGAGTTTTAGGCCTTATTCTTTATACACCCCCCCCCACCCCCACCCCCACCCCCCCCCCCACCCCCCGCTGCCGCCGCCGCCAGTTAATGTGACTATCTGAAGTTTGACTCGGCTGTCATTAATCTGTTTATTCTTGAAGAACCAAGAGAGACTCATGGAGGAACTCAAACAGCTGCAGAAAGAGGACCTGGCACGTAGGAGGCAGACAGTGGCGCAGATGCCACCACAACTAGTTGAAGCGCCCTACCGACGCAGTGAGGTGAAGGAGCACTGGCAGCGAGAGCTGGAGTTCGCCTTTGAGGACATGTACAGCGCGGACAGGAGTAAGGGCTCGCCGCCGTGCTTTTCAGTGTCCGGGGTTATTTGTGGTAATGAGCAGTGTTGATTTTGTGATGGGCGACTGTGTGAAAAGGGCCTTAAGATTTTCATAGTTGAGTTCCTTTTTTCCCTAACTATTTTCAGTCATATTAGAAGGAAAACATGTCTCTGTGTTTCTTTATTCAGAGGTGAAAGGAAACCTGATTTTGCATCTTAAGCCAGAGCCTTTGCCTGCCATGTCCAATCAGCTCCAGGATGAAGAACTGGACCTTTTAATGGAGCGAGAAAACCGAGGTAAAGATGAGAACCCTCACATGCAGAAACAACTGTCCTAATGTGTTCTAGTGGACAGGTGGTAAAAGCCTGTAAGCTGAGTGTTACAGCTCACAGGAAATAACTGGAATCATCAGCTAAGAATTAGGAAAATGTGTTCAATTTAAGCACCGATAATGACTCCTGGAAGCAGTAGCAGGAAGTGGCTGCATGTTTCTGCCATTAGAGATCAGTTCCATACTTGTTGGAGGGAGCCATTCACCTGTGCTGACATCTGGAGAGCTGCAGGTTGTGTGAGCTAGATGCTTCGTTCTAGATTCGTATGAAGGCTCAGCAATTTTTAGACTTGACCAGATAATTAGGAATCCTATTACTGCTGGGTACTTCATGTATCATGATAAGCTGTACAGACTTTGATCTCCTACCACCCCGGCTTCAGCGGTGAACTCTCTCACTGGTTGTCCCACAGGTACTTAACACTCATACCCAGCACTTAGTGATCTCTTGCTTACTGAAAACTTCGCTTCCTATCTCAAGTGAACGATGGGGCCAGCACGATGTCTCAGCAGGCAAAGGCACTTGCCTCCAAGCTTGATAACCTCAATTTGATTCCTGGGGTCTTCATGGTGGAAGGAGGGAACCGACTCCAGCAAGTTGTCCTCTGACCTCCACATTCCCTTCCCCAGTAAATAAATAAATGTAATTAAGTGAATGATGGTATCATGGTTGCTTGAGGCAGATCAAACAATTTTCTCTTTTACTTCTGTGTCTCCTTAACAACCATCTCCACACCATTGAACTGACCTCATTTGTCCTCTTTATTTCTACCTATGTTGCCTTTATGTCATGCCGCTCGGGTTTTTTATCTCATCATCTGCCCCTACACTTCTACACTGTGGAAATGGCTCTATGGCTCTGACTTGATGGTGGGGGCTCAAGGTCTTCTCCCTGTCTTTTCTACAAACCCCAAGTCTCACAAGTTTGGTTCTGCTATGGCTGAGCAGACAGCAGGGTTGGTGCTTACCCATCCTGCTTTTCAGGATTTCCCCAGAAACGATTTCTTCTGAACAATCTTATTTTCTTGCTAGGTTAATAGTGTCTTTAAGAAGACTTTTTTTCTTTTTTTTTTTTTTTAACCATTTCATCCAGGTTTTAGTTGTTTTAATGGGGCTTTTTATTCATATTTCTAGTTAGCCAGAATTGAAGCCTATCATTATCTAAAGAAACGCTATTTCCTGCCAATTCCAGTTACGATCTGGCGTAATGTTGCTCAGTCTTCCAGCTTTTCATAAATAGCTAGGAAGCTGGGTGTTGTGGCACAGCCTGTAGTTTCAGCTCTTCAGGGGGCTGAGCCAAGGACAACCAGGTGTTTGGGGCTGGTCTGAGCAAAATAGCAATACTTTGTCTCTTGAAAACAACAGTAACAACGGGTGAGGAATTCCCATTACCCTCCTTTAAAACTAAGTCCTCTTTGATAAATAATTACAAATAAAAGTTGGCGATGTAGCTCAGTAGTAGAGTGTTTCCCTAGCATGTGTATAAGGCCCTAGGTTCCATCCGTAGTGTGTACACACACAAAATATGGATGGATGGATGGATGGATGGATGGATGGATGGATGGATGGATGGCGAGAATTAATCTGCCTTAAAAATGGGTAGGTCACAGACTAATGGTTAACTGAGAAGCAGCCAGAAAGTATTACCTCGATACCTGGCTCTGTGTTTATGTAGAACTAAGGAACAGAATAAACTAGTGTGTGGTTGTGAGGTAAGTGCAATTAAGTCATTTTTTGTATGTATTGACTGGAAGGACAAAGAGCCTTGTCAGGGCTGGAGATGATGCACAATGGCCTGGATAATGTTGATAGACACTTATGTGAAATTTGTTACACTGAACATGCAACTTTTGTATGCTGAACTGTTTATTACATTTCTATTAGAACTTTTCTTTAAATATGTATTAAAACATACTACTTTGCCAGTTTTCAACCACTTTGGTATTTTTAATTTTTTTCTTTGATTAAGCTGCAGCACAGTTTGGTTCCCATAGAGAATTTTTAGTTCTGTTCTTAGTTAGCTTATGCTGTCTCTGTGGAACGATGCTTGAAGAAATACCTTCAAGCATCGTTTTTGATAAGTGAAAGGATTTGCTTACAACCACAGAAAAATTTGCCTCAGATATTAGCAAGAATGATTTGAAAGCAGGTGCTTTACTTCAAGGCTGTAAGATTTTCTTTCTCTGTAGCCTGCTAAGTACTGTTTGGACCATTCCCTAACACAGAGCATGAAACCTTACAGTGCATGACTCAAATTTAACCCTAGTCACCAGCTGATTAGCAAAGTGAATGTCCTCTTGAGAGTTAAGCTTGAAATTAGTATATATGTATTATGTTGTTGGAAAATGGTCTAAATTTGAATTTAAGTGTATTTGTTGAATACACTAACCTTTAAATATTGAAAACAAAGTTGTGCCATTGCTTTAAGTAATTATAGCAATGACTGAGTAAAAAGGTAAAATAATTTGCTTCAATATAATGATTTGTTTTCTTTTTTTTTTTTTTAAAGTACCCTTTGCAGTGAAGACCCAACAGATCCCCTCAAGAATTCTGTTTAAAAGATTGTTAAATAAGATTCGAAGCCAGAAGTCTCTGTGGACAATTAAATCCGCGTCTGAGGATGAAAGTGAAGTGACTGGCAGTGTCAGCGAGACTGGGAGTAAAGCACCAACCATGGAGTCGGGAGCTGTGACCCTCGAAGAGGGAACGCTGTCCTCTGAGCAGGAGCAAGGTGCTCTCTCCCGTAGTCCATCTGCTGGCACACAAACCCTCTTCAGATGTTGAAAACAATGCTCAGACTGAGTTTGGGGTCTAGCACCACAGTAGAGATTCAGGGCCCTGGTTTCAGCCTGTGTTACTGGAAGGATGGCGTGGGGGTGCATGGTGGTTGTCTCATGCATGGGAAAACAAAGAATAGTGAGCAAATCATATATATATATAATTCAAGAGTTCTTATTAGTATGATCCTAGTAACTTCTGGAAATATGTTTAAGACCCATTCCCCCATTCTTTAAAGTTAACAAATAAGGAAAGGATCTCTGGTGGGAATGTAAAGAGATATAACACACTCAACAAACACTAACTAAAGATGTGGGGAGGCTGGACAGAGTTAGCTGTTTAAGAGTGCTGGGTTTGGTTCCCAACACTGGAGAGATGGCTCAGAGGTTAAGAGCACTGGCTGCTCTTCCAGAGGTCCTAGGTTTGATTCCCAGCACCTGCATGGCAGCTCACAACTGTCTATAACTCCAGTTCTAGGGGATCCAGCATCCTTATACAGACATACATGTAGGCAAAACACCAATGCACATAAAATAAAAATGAGCAAATCACTAAAAATAAAGAAAAAGAAATGGGTTGGAAGGAGGCTCAGTATTTAAGAGCACTTCCTGGTATTTCAGAGGCTTAGGTTCAATTTCCATCACCCTCATGGTGGCTCATAGTCTTCTGTAACTGCAGTCCTAGAGGGGCAGACCCTCTCTTCTGGCCTCGGAGGGAGGGTATGAGGCAGGCAAATGATACACAGGCATACAGCCAGCAAAACATTCATATACATACAATTAAAAACTTTAAAGTTAAGAAACAATCCTGCTACTTAAAGGCCACAGAAGAATGCTGCACACCCTAGTGATTCTCCTGAACTACTGCTGTTGTTCATTGTATAAACTTCTGGAAGTCATTGAACACATTAGTTAGTTACTTGTAATGTTTAGGCAATTGCTTTCTTATTTTTTTTGTATTATTACTGAAGTCTGTGCCCACATCTTTGTTTTCTATGCACTTGGATGTGTGTGTGTGTGTGTGTGTGTGTGTGTGTGTGTGTGTGTGTGTGTGTTTTATGTGTATGGTATGTCATATGCCTGGTGATTCACTCACGTGGAAGTAAGTCAGAAGACATCAGAAGATCCTCTGAAACTGGAATTACAGTTGGTTGTGAGCAAACATATGGGTGTTGGGAACCAAACCCAGCACTCTTAAACAGCTAACTCTGTCCAGCCTTCCCACATCTTTAGTTAGTGTTTGTTGAGTGTGTTATATCTCTTTACATTCCCACCAGAGATCCTTTCCTTATTTGTTAACTGTAAAGAATGGGGGAATGGGTCTTAAACATATTTCCAGAAGTTACTAGGATCATACTAATAAGATCTTGCTCTGATTTCAGTTGTATTTCTTAGAGATTTATCTTTTGGATATATATATATATATATATTAGGTGTGTGTGTTTGTGTGTGGAGGTGTTTTGCTACCAGACTGTTAAAAGATAGTTGGATTTTATGGGTACACAAGAAGCCTTAGCCTGCATCCTTCACTAGGCCTCCTAACACTTCTCTCATTTTTCTCCTTTGTGTTTTCTTTTGCTGCACCCATTTGTCATCGCCCCCAGAGCCCGTTCCTCAGCTCTGTTTTCCTTCATTCAGAACTCCCTATTCACCTCTGACTCACACTGTACAATATTTTGTATTTACTGATGTCATCAAAAGTGTGTATCCCAAGTTGGCCTCCTTAGATTCAACTCAATATTTGATACTTTCACTTTCAGATCGATTACCACCTTAAATTTGACCCAAATTGAATTCTAGGTAACTCCCAACCTATCCAGCTGCTTTTTGTACCCCCAACTCCCTACAAGTTCATTACCTGGTAATATGTTAATTCATTTGCTGGAGCAAAAAAGCTTATATCATTCTTGTTCTCTTGTTTCATTACCTACAATCCAAACCATCAGCAATTTCACACCTGACTCAATAATCTAATATCTTTATAATATAGCCTGTTTTCTTTACATAGTACCTGATTTAATTCTCCAAATTTTTATGAGGTGATTCTATGGTGTTTCTGTCCCTCTTTCAACCTTCAAGCCTCCTTGAGGCCTCTTGCCATTCAGCACAGTGTCCCTTGTCATCCTCCATGCCATTGTAGATGGCTGAATGAGTGCTCTGTGCAGAAAAACTGGCTCCCTATTATGGGGGAATTTGTGTCATAAAATCCCTAGTGTCTAGTTAGCCCAGGAAAGGCACATTGACCTTCCTTTAGCAGCTCTTTAGTCTTTGATTTTTCTTGTAATATTTGGCTTAGGTTGGCTGGTTAATTTATGTAGCTACCAAAAAGATGACTGAGCCTTCATTGAGGGTCTACTTGCTGTGGACCAAGAGAGAATGGTTGATCTGATCTAAATAATGCAGGTTATTTTGCTCTCCTTAAGCTTGATATTATCAAACTAACAATGGTATTTGTTACAGTCATGGACTCTGATAGGCTGACAATTGACTCTGGACCACTGAGTAGTGAAGATAAGCCATTTTTCTGCCAAGCAGGTGCTGGAAAGGAACAAGGTATTTCTGTCACATCCTCAAATTAAACCTTCTTGGTCCTCACATCTTTTCCTTAGTAGAGAAGGGTGCCACAGTGGGCGTCTTGCTGAATCATTAGCGCTAATTTCTGTTTGGTGATTTTTGCAGCAGTTGCTGTATTTCCACCTGTCACACCTGTGCCTCCGAGTTCAATACTCCTTCATCCTCAGGAAGATGCAGTCAGAATTCGAATGTCAGCAAGACACAAACAGGTAAGCAGGCCCTGGAGGGGGGGCTACAGTTTTGTCTGACTTATTCAGTTCTTCTTAATCTCGGATTGGTACCATGTTTTTAATCTTACATAACATTTGGCTGACAGTGTGCATTCGGTCTCGTTACACTCATTTGCCCCTTGGGTGTCTGCTGTGTGCTTCTTCCCCTTTCTCTTAGTTCTCCTATAATCCCCTTGGCAACACCAGCGGTAGATTTAAGACTACTTACTGCGTGGATGAGAGGTCCTTTTGGTGATGACATGTATTTCTTCCTCATGCAACACATGTGAACTTTTCCCTTGAGAGTCTGCTGTTGTCAGAACAATAGTGCTCTTATTATCTAGATAATGGAGATAGAAGAGCAGAAGCAGAAGCAGTTGGAATTACTTGAACAAATTGAGCAACAGAAGTTAAGGTTAGAAACTGATTGTTTCCGGGCTCAACTGGAAGAAGAAGAAAAAAGGAAGACTCAGCAGCCTGAGGTAGGAAGCCATTGGGAAGCCAAAAGATAGTAGTCATGGTGTTTAAGTTCCACCCACCTGACAGATTTCCTCATCAGTGTGTGTGCTGTGCCGGTGTAGATGCAACCAGGTTTGCTAGTGAGCTGTGTACTGAGCTTTTTGGACTTACCTGTCAATGTAGAAAACAGTAAATTACTTCATTTCTTCATTTTTAGGTTTGTCCTCCTCCAATGTCACATGCTACAATTTCTGATGAAGACTGTCACAGACAGATGATTCGTAACTATCAGCATCAGCTTTTACAACAAAACAGGTATGAACTGGGGTATAATTTCTATAAGACAGTGTGCTACATCTTTGGGATTTATTATTTGTTTTATATAAGGATCTAATTGGAATTACCTTAGGAATTGCCATGATGTTATCATCAAGGGCAGTGGTGGGAATGTCCTTTTCTGTGGTAAATATGGCCAACTTTAGATTGTTACTTACAGGGTTTAATGTATAAATATTCAAGAATTTGATGTTTTTTTAATTAGTAATTAAATTAGTAATATTTGTTTTTATATTTGTTTTTGATAGGTTACACAAACAGTCTGTTGAAACTGCCAGGAAACGATTACTCGAATACCAAACTATATTAAAGGAAAGATACCCATCCATGTCACCCACATCACTGATACCTGATTCTGTTATATCAGGACCACCACAGAAATCTCAAAAGCCTACTGCTGCATCAGAGCACTGGGATCCATGCCAGAGACTGAAGCTGAGTCTTAACAAATATCAACCTGTGCAATCCTCACAGGTCCCTGCATTAGATCAAAGTCATAATCAGGCACTAAGACAGGGTCACTTTTCACAGAGGCAAGGAGAAACAGATGCATCAGAGATATTAGCCAAGCAGTCTGTGGGGTCACGGGAACATCTACAGCATCTCTCTCAGGTGGAAGTACATCAGAGAGACTGTGAATTTGTCCCTAAAGAGTCTCATGCACTTTCAAGAACTTTGTCTTATGATAGGCCACAAACATTATTGGATGCTGGAGAAGTATCTCAACCACTGAGGGGAATAACTTGTCAAACTTTGGATTCCCAACAGATAACATCAGAGGATAGTGAAAATATATCCTCTAAGCCAACTGAACCTTCTTCATTTCTCCCACTGGTGCCTGAACGTTCTTTTACTAATCTCCCTGTTAAACTTGAATCTGGAAAAGTTCAGGAACCCTTTACAACCATAAGCAAAAGTACAGTTTCCATAAACCACTCGGTAATGGGTCACATGCATGACCAGCCTTTGTCATCCTCAGACACAATCACAGTCCAGCAGGGTAACTTCAGGTTTCTCCAAGAACAGTTAGAACTTCAGAAAGAAGTTCTTCAAGCAAGACAAGAAGCCCGGGAAAAGCTGGCTTTTTGCACACAGAAAGAACTAAAAAAGCAGGCTAGTCTTCCAGTATTCTTCCCATCATCAGCTGGAGATTTCTTTACTTCACTGCCATCTACCTCAGCTGAATCGGGAAAAATCCAGGCATCTTCAGCAGAAAGTGATGCCACTGTTTCCTCAGGCAATATGGACACGCCTTGGGGTTTTTCACTACCTGTCTCATCACAGCAAACTAATTTAGAATTTCTCCAAAACCAGATCAATGTTCAGAAGGACAACCTTCAAGCTAGGCGGGAAGCCCAGGAAGTTTTGTTGGCACATAAACAGAGTAAGCTGGATGAAATTGTACATTCTGAACAGGCTGGGCCCTCTGGGCCACATCAAGTGGCTCAGCAGTCATTTAGTTCACTAACATTGACTGATAGACAATCTAGAAAAATCCAGGAACAGCCTTTACCTATAAACCAGAAAGGTCTCCTCCGAAGCCAGTCTGAAATCTCAAGGTCTCAGGATGGGTCTTCAAGTTTTCTACAGCAGATCCTCCCTCTACACAGTAGCTTAAAATTGCTGCCAGAACACTTGGCTCCTCCAAGGAATGCAGTTCAGGCTGGAGGGGAAGCACCAGAGGAATTCCTTCTACATAGAGAAGGAAGTTTGGGAGACACCATGTCTAGGCCAGGAAATTCCCTCTCCTCGGTGGTTGCTCAGCAGTCAGATGTTTCTCGTGCAGTTTCAGAATCTGAGCCCGAGAGGCCCCAGAAACTGTATTCATCTGAGGAGACTATAGTTCCCTCTAATCATTTGATCACCCCAGCACTCGAGGAGGAGTCTCATGGCTTTTCACACCACGACTTAACAAAACAAGAACAATTTGCAACACTCCAGGAACAGGCACACCTTCAGAGAGTTATACTTGGTGCTGGAAAAGAAATTCAGGAATATGCACACCAAGAAAATGAATTAGAAAAAGGACTTTGTTCTCAACAAACTGGTGACTTGTCTTCTCCATGCCAGGTAGCTGAATGGGAAAGATTCCAGGAGCTTATATCAGTCAAGAGTGACAGTCCAAGGCCCCTAAGCCTTAAGATTCCAGGATTTCAGGAAAGACTACTTAGATTTTCACAACATACATTCCCTCTGCAAAATAATTTGCAAGAACACCAAGAATGGGTAGACCAAGACAAAGAGAGTTTTCAGTTTAGTCCTCAAACTCGGGAAAATTCATCTTCTCAACAGACAGGTTTTTCTTCCTTCATGCCGTCATTAGGACCATCGTCATGTGTGTCCTTGCCTTCTGCTGCCTCTGGTACAACACAGCAGCCCCTTTCCACAGAGAGTGACAGTAAAGTATCAAGCCGTCTTCAGATACCAGAGTTGCAGGATAGACTTTCGAAGATATCCCAGCTTATTCAGCCTCAGCAAGACAGCTTGAAGGCCCTTCAAGAACAATTAGCTACACAAAGGGAAGCCATCATCCAGCCTAGACAAGAAGCTCATGAAGAAATATTAAGAGAGTGGAAGGAAAGAGTATTCCCAGAGCAGGTTGGTCCATCTTCTCCCCTGAGACCTCAGCATTCACATGCATCATTCTCTCTCTCTGACTCTGAAAGAACACAAGAACTTTGTTCAACCAACCGTGGTGATGCAGTATCTTTAGGTTGTTCTGACATGCTGGGTTTGCCTGGCAGGGCATTGGGTTTATCACATACTGCTTTACCTCAGCAGAATAATCTGACTGCACATCCAGAGCACCTCCATGCACAAACAAATTCCTTTCATTCTACTGAGAAAGCCCAGGAAGGGTTGGTATTTCCCATACAATGCAGATTTGAAGAGATACCTGGTGAACGTTTTATCCAACCTCATCATGGTGACTTGAAGGCACTTCAACAACAGTTAGATATGCAAAAGAAAGTCATTAGATCTGGCCAGGAAATGCAAGAGGAACTGCTTTTGCAAAGGTTAAATAAATTGGAGCAAAGGGTATCGTGCAAACAGATTACCTCCTCTTCAGTCTCGTCACAGGTAGCGCTACTTGTTGCCAACTCTGAAGGGACCTCACAATCTTTCCCAACCAAAAGTGGTGATACTGAGATGCCTAGATCCCATGGTGAGTATCTGAGCTTTTCACAGCCCCTTCTACCTCAACAGGATAACCTGACAAGACAGTTGGACTTAGAAATGACATCTCCTAAAGAATTGCTTTTACACAAACCAAAAAGCCAGGACAAAGGTGACTCTCCTGAGCATGCCATCCCTGCTTTGTTTGTCTCCAAGGAACCAGAGCACCCATTCATTCCATTACCTTTTGCAGAAGCTAAATCTGAAAGCTTTCGTGAGTTGTACTTACCTAAAAAGGAGCATGCAGCTCGTCGTGATGCTGTGACCCCAAGATTGCAGAATAGACTTTTGAGTTACTCCCAGCCTGTTTTAACTCAGCAAGACAACATGAGACTTCAGAAGCAGTTGAATCTACAAAGAGAAGCTCTACACTCTAGGCAAAAAGCCCAAGAAGAATTACTTGTACAAAGACAGACAGCCTTGCAGCAGCAAATTGAAAAACACAGAGAGACTTTGAAAGATTTCTTGGATGTCAGTCAGGTACGTTCCAAATTTAAAACTTCAGCATTACACAAAGTTGTTTAAACCTGATTCTATTTTAGTCCTAAACTATCTTCCCTTTAGTTACTTGGGAGTATGGAAATTAAAACAAAGATTTACCTACTTCATAAGCTCATTTTAAAGAGTTACCATTAAAGAATATCTTATCAGAATATTTTCTTATCATATGGTAGATCCTGTTCTCTACTGACTTGTGACATTTGTATATGAATTAAACTCTATGCCCTCTTTTTCCCTAAGTGGCATATGATACAGCTGGCATGGGTGGAAACTGACAGAGACCAGACCTATTGATGACTGCTTACATTTGAGTTGTTGAGAAGACTGGTGTGGTCACTCAGACATTGCCATGTATTTATTCTCAGGAATATGAATGGGTCTATTCTATTTTAGGCCATTTCTTACGTTTCATAGTACAAATAGAATTCTGCAACACCTAGATGTTCAGGAGGCTCTTGGTTAAGTCTTACAGTTGTGAAGAAACAGTAAAGGGGCACAGAGGGGGACAGCAGGTCTAAGCTGTCAGCAGGCACAGTGGCAGCTAGGGTTGGGTGTGGGGGCCGCATTTGCACTAGGGGTGTCCTCCTTTAGTGTTGGAAGTATATCTCAGTTTTAATCTGTCCACATAAAACACAGAGATTATTTATTCTAGCTATACTTGGGTAAATGGGTTCAGGTTTTCCTGAATAGCATGTTCCACTTGGAAACAGTTACAGGAACTTTATAGGCACAGAGCAAAAGAAAATCATAAACTCATGGTGCTTTCCAAATACATTGTCAGGCCCATTAGGTAGGTGAATTACAGAGATACAGGGAAAACTGCTATAGTAATGGAGCTAGTGATTCAGTTGAGGTTCTGACTTAAGTGAGATGTAAATCTTCTTTTTTAATGTGTTTATTTTTATTTTGTGTACATTGGTGTTTCCCCTGCATGTATGTCTAGTTGTGAACTGCTGTGTGGGTGCTGGAAATTGAACCCAGGTCCTCTGGAAGAACCTCCAGTTTTCTTAACCACTGAGCCATCTCTCCAGCCCGAGATGTAAATCTTGTGGATTCTTCACATGATCCCATAACATACATCCCCATTTCCCTCTCCCATCCACTTTTTTAGGCAAGGAAGCCCACAGATGAGAATGACCTGAAAATGCAGCCTATAGAACAGCTCAGAGGGTGGCTTCCTCACATCCGAGGCTCTGCTTGGGGAGACTCTAATCAGGAGAGCTCTAGCAGTGGGCAGCCACGTTCAGTAGATGTCCTTGATGAGCACAGTGGTGAGATGATCCTGTTGTCTGGTGAGCATGCCTCTTTGCCATCATCCCTGCAGCTTGCTGACTGAAGAAAAGCTTCCTGTGTGTTCACAATGTTTCATTTGTTTAACCTTGTCTTTGACCTGATAGGTGAGAGTCTGGGCAAAGAACTGAGTGGTAGAGCCTCTAAGCCACCTGTCTCCAAAGTGAAATGTGATTTGGACTTAAACCAGCATGAGCTTAGTACTATACAAGAGGTGGAGTCACCAGCAAGTGGCAGGACTTCCATGCCAGGTAAACAGCATGGTAAAATTCAGTATTTTACTAGTTCGATAGCTTTCTGCCCTTTTCCAGTATGCTAAAAGAGCTACTCTTGAGTACTTGTAAAAGGAGAAACTGGTTTACATAAAAATAATCTAAAATTTGGGTCCATCGAGATGGCTTTTTACCAGTTCAAAAGCATTTTCCTGCTCACTGTACAAACCTGACAGCTGGAGTTCAGTCTCTGGATCCCAGGTGAAAAGAGTGAGCCAACTCCCAAAAGTACTCTTCTGACCTCTACACACATGCCATGACACACCTACACACACCAATACTCACATATCACATGTACACACAATAATAAAATAGAATTTATGGAAGTCCTTAAATTTTTGACTTAAGGAAATACAGCACTGTAGGTCTTTCAGTCTCACATGGGGTAGGCAGTGTACAATGTTAACTGTTACAGCTCTGAAGGAAAAGGTATCCTGACAGTCGGAAGCCAAGGATTACCTATAGCTCGAAAAGGGAAGGTATCCCAACAAAAGTGTTACAGCTCTGTTTCAGTGGGACGTTTCCCCCAGCAAAGTGTTAAAATCCTTTCTCCAGGAAAAATTTCCCTAATGCAAGTTTAACAACTGATCCAGAGAAATGTTACAGCTCTGCTCAGATTCCTGGAATGTAACAGTTCTGGCCAGTAAGGGAAAGTTTCCCCACCGAAGTTGTTACAGTTTTTCTTACTACTCCTGCTCTGCTTGGCGGACACATTACAGCTCTGCTCTGCTCTGCTCTGGCAAAAATTCTTACTCTAAGCATTAGGGTTGGGATGGAAAGGTATCTTGGCAGCCAGGAGCCAAGGAATATCACAAAGTCACACTGTACAACAAACCTCACATAAGAGATTTATTGGGAGAAGAAAAAAACCAGGTGATTGGCTGCCTCTCCTTGGGCAAGAAACAGCAGCAACCTGAACAGGATACAGAGCTTACATAGAGTTTCTTAGGAAGAGGATGGAGCTTTCCAGGGTGGAGATTGGTGGGATTTAATGTCCAGAGATTGAGCTTTTTACTCTGTAGGATGGAGGCAGGATCCAGCAGTTAGAGCAGTTAGAGTGTTCTGTGGGTGGAACTTGGCAGTTAGAGGTCCTCAGGGGAGGGGCTTACAGTTATAGCTCTGCTCTGCATAGGGGGTTTCCCTGCAGAAATGTAGCAGTTCTGCTTTACTCCGGCCAGAGCCATTACAGCTCTGCTCCAGCAAAAGAAAGTCTATATAACAAACCTCACTCAAGAGATTTATTGGGAGGGAGGAATCCAGGAGAGTGGCTACCTCTGCCGGGGTGGAAGAGGGTAGCCCCAAACTGACCAGGTATAGGGCTTATGGGTGGAGCTTTCCAAGGTGGAAATTTTTGGGGTGGGGATCGGTAGGATCTCAGTTCCTGAGTTTGGGACAAGCTCAGAGATTGATTGGATTTCATTTCCTGAGTTGGTTAGGAGCAGGGTGTGTTTCCTTGGCTCTGGTCTCAGGGCCAAGGTGTTCTTTCACTGGCCCTTTTTACCCTAGAGTAACTAGCTTCTCTGTCTCCCATGGGAAAGGCAGTGTGCTGTGACAAAGTCTTTGTTGTCCCACATTTCGGACACAGTGCGTTCATGTCTGCCATCTAGACATGTTTCAAAGATGAGACTCAGTTCTCTTTTTCCCTTCTGCTCTCTACTCTCAGTACTCTTCTACATCTTAATGGTGGTTTTTTGTTTGGTTTCTAAACAGACTCTCACTTTGTAGTCCTGGCTGGCCTGGAACTCAATATGTAGACTAGCCTGGCCTTGATCTTTTCTTGTATCTTTTATAGGATAATTATGCCTAAAACAGATGTATTTGTTTACCATACTACTTTTATGTCCAGACAACTAGAAGTTCCTTCCTGAAATCCTTGAATTTCTTAACACCCTTTAGAGTCACCAGATAATTTTCTTGATGAAATTTCCTAGAGCAGGGCTTGTGTAGGAGAAAATTGGCTTTTTGTTGATAAAAAGGCACACAGGAGTGTAATGTTAGTATCAGCTGTTTGGGTCAAGTCATAAACTAAATGCCTGTTTTTTACTGAAAGATCGTGGGAAGGTGGGGAAACACAGAGGCCCTCCAAGATTCAGTGCCTTTCTGTTCATAGTAGGAGAGAACATGATATGTTTCATGAAATGAGAGGATTTTATCAGTGGTTTTGGAAGCTTTTTCCCATTCAGGAATTAAACAGTTTACCTAATTGAGAATGATTGTGAGCAAAGTCCTTGTCACTGATTCCAGTAGTTAATTGAATCATGTTTGAGATTACAGAAATGCCATCTTGTCTAAAGAGAAAATCCACTTCCTCTTTAAAGGTTGACCCCTCCCTTGATGTCCTCCTAATACCCAGTAAATTACTATCTCTTAGTTCTCCTCTTTGAGCTCGTAGACCCGCCCACTTTCCATTCCCACTCAATCCTGACTGTTGTGTTTGGTTGTGACTTGGATGGCTGCAGTAACTTCCAGCATCATTCCTTTGTCTCTTTGAAGCAGAGCCTTGCAGTGTAGCTCAGGCTAGCCTTAGATACATGGTCTTCTTGTCTCAGCTTTCCAAGTGTTGGGATTAAATATGTGTGCCTTGTAAAACAAGGTCATTCATAAAAAATGTCCTTTCCCCCAAAGGAAATGAAAACTGGTTGAGGGAAAAGGAGAAAGCCTTGCATTGTTTTTAAAGCTTGGTTGAAAGCTTCATATGGGTAAGGCAGTTAGAGGGGACACAGGTTGATAATTAAGTTGGGAACATAATATGTATTGATATTTCTTTTCTCTTTTGTATTTTTGTTGTTGTTGTTTGCTTTCTGGATAAATTTCCTTAATTCTTTTATTCCACTGTTTCTTTGTTTCTGAATTTTTATTTTGATTATCCAATTGCAGTTAACAGAAAGTCATTTTTTCTCGTTCTCCCTACACACCACCTTGGTAATATCCTACTTTTGTTTCATGAATACAAAATAGGAGTTACTTTAAAAGTTAGTTTTTTGTTTGGTTCTCTCTTTTCTATTGGTCCAAAATTTTATTTACTGTTGAATTTCATGGAAAAGGTGGGGCATTTTCATCATGGACCCTCAATAGGAAAGTCTTACACCAGCCCAAGCCTGTCTGGTGGGAGTAAAAGAATGTAAAGGCCTGACTAAGCAATCAGCCCCTATCTTCCTGCTGTATAAATTGAGCCTTTAAGAGTTCAGATATTTAAGAACTATTATCTAAATGGCCATTTTCGATTGATAAAACAGCAATTTATGCACTAGAGAGGAAGTTCAGAGGTTGAACACTTACTGCTCTTCCAGTACCCAGCACACAGCCATTTCACCTCCAGCTCCATGGGATCCAGTGCCCTTCTGACCTCCAAGGGCACTGCACACACAAGAACACAAAGAGAAAAATACTCAACAAATAAACATATCTAAAAATAAATGGCCGCATTAGTTTTAACAACTGCAACTTAGTGAGTCTTTGTTTTGTTTTTTGATTTTTAACCCAGGTAAACGAGACTTTGATCAAGACCGGGACCCCTTAAGGGTCTCCATAAGCAGAGAACAAAGTTTCCTGGGGAGTCCACTGGCACATGACCCATTTGGTTGTCACCAGCCACCTGCCCAGAACTGCGGAAGCCATGACTATGATGAAGCAGGTAGGTTGAAGTGTTGCACACAGGACATGTGGACAAAAGGTGGTGGTTAGGTTGTGTGTAATAGTGGTAAGTAGCTTTGGTGATTGGTGGTAATCGGTTCACTGTGGTACACCCATGCTCTCTTGATTTATGCAGTCATTAAGTCATGAGAGTGAAGCTAGACCAGACTATCCTGGAACTCACAGAGATCCTTCTGCCTCTGTCTCCCAAGTGCTAGAAAATCTTTTTATTGTAAAACTGTCATATTACGTGAGTACCATCAGGATTATATGAGATATGATGAGTTGGTGACTTTGCAGGCCACATTGTGAATACAGTGCCAGGAAATTCTGTCTTCTGAAAATTGTGACATTCCGAGAGAGTGCTGCATGATACCTGTAAACATGAAGCATTTTAAGTCAGCCAATTCCACCATCCAGTGGCAACCAAAGTTAATTTTCTTGCTTTTGAATTTATGGATACATTATAGATATGAAGCTAAAATATTGTTTCCTAGCCTGTAAAACAGAGCTCCAATACCATTTTATTAGTTGTAACATTCTTTTTAAGTTTATCTTTCTCGGATTTCTGTTTATTTCAGCTTCATTTAAACACAAATAATTGATAGGTGAATTGTAGCTATTGGAGGGTTCATAAGAGGAGGACTGACTCCAACATCTGCTTTTTGTGTTACAGTTGAAACATTAATAGGACATTGTCATTTTTGATATTTTGACTCTCCCAACTTCACAATTAATATTTAAAGAGAGTTTTACCACTGGACTAGCAATGACTACATTTTTTAAGTAATCAATATTGCCCTAGTGAATCCCCCCCCCCCCCCCCCCCCCCCCCCCCGGAGCTGAGGACTGAGCTAAGGAAGTGCTTGCTCTACCACTGAGCTAAATCCCCAACCCCAAACTTTTCTTTGGTTTTTCGCGACAGGGTTTCTCTGTGTAGTTTTGGTGCCTGTCCTGGATCTTGCTCTGTAGACCAAGCTGGCCTCAAACTCACAGAGATCCGCCTGGCTCTGCCTTCTGAGTGCTGGGATTAAAGGCGTGCACCACCACTGCCTGGCCTGGTATTTTTTTATTTGGCCTGAGGTAAGACAATTTTAAGAAGCAAAATATAAAAATAAAGTATAGAAATGCAGGTACTAAAATTTTACTTTGTCTTAACCTCCCCTCCCACTATTTTGAAACCTCCAATCCACATTTTAGTTAAAGTCAAGGAACCTGATGTTGAGAATCATGCAATACTGAGTCATGCTGTCTCAGAAGAAGGGTGTGCATACCTGGGTCCAGTTGTGAAGCCAGATGATAAGGTCAGTGATGCTCCTTTGTGTTCTACATTGACCTGTTTGATTTTGTATTGCTGTTTAGTTTGTTAGAAACTTCAAGTTTGTCCTCTGAGATCTACTGAGGTGGATCAATGATGAAAATAGCCAAATCTGAGCATCAGAAGACCTTTTGGTCTGCTTGGTGCATGATCTCGATAGTTCTGAGAAGCAAAACTACAAAATAGCTTAAAACAATTAGAGTCTGTGTGTGGTGAGAGAAGGGGTGTGTGTGGGGGGAGGTGGTATGGATGGTGAGAGAAGGGGTGTGTGTTGGGTTGGTATGGATGGTGAGAGAAGGGGTGTCTGGGGTGTGTGATCATTTCTGAGCAATGATGAAAAGGCTTTAGAACTGAACCTCTCACTATGAAGGTTTCTACACTTGACCTGAGCTCAGAATTGACAACTAGCAATATTGATCGTTTGTGGTTTTTCTAGATAGGTCATGATACATCATGATCTAATATTTCCTTTTGAAATTTTAGGCTGAAACACAAGAGATTTCTCAGGAGACATTATCTTCAGTAACTGTTTCTACTGGAAGCTTCTTAAGTTATGAAATCACAGATTTGAGCCTTACAGATCCAGGTACTATCAAACTGTGTGAACATATTGAAGGAACAGCAATGGCTGCACTGCAGTGTGGTAATGGAGGGAGCAATTGCTTTTTCATGTTCTGTCTAGGTGATGTGTTTAGGGGAGAAGCTGTCTCAAGTCAACAAAGGCAAACACTGGTGTTGAACAGATACCATACAGTGTGATATTCTAAAAATCACTCATGCTCTTTGGCACATTTTTCCATTTAGTGGAAATCTCTCTGAACAGATTTCTTGGTTGCCCCAATCTCAGCAATATATACTGCTATGACACATTATGTTTGTGAGGAAGTACCCAGACATTAACTTAATGTATTATAAATGTTAATTGACTGTTTTCATTGTACTCGATTTTAGAGTCATTTTTGGAACAGATGGAGCATCAAGAACAAGAATCTACCAGTAAGCAATCTACCAGTAAACAAGGTATTTGTCAGCAGCTGCACACCTCGGGTGCTAATGGATCTCTGTTGCCCACGGAGGAAGAAAGGGCATCCGATCACACAAGTGTTCAGCAGATCAGAGACAAGGATATAAATGAAGCAAATCTGATACCTGAAAAAAGAGACTTGCAGGGTAAAAATCATTTTAAAAGACTATTTTTTTTAGCTCTTCACCTTTCATCATTTTTGGTTTTATGTATTGTTGAGTTTCATCTTTTTTATGGCCTGCTATCATTTATGCCACAGATAATATTGAGGGTATTTATGAGACAGGGCATCTGGGAGCACTTTAATGGAAGAATAGAAGGGGCCAGCCAGATGGCTTGGCATTAAGTGTACTTGCTATCAACCTATGATCTATCTGAGTTCAATCCCCAGAACTTACACGTTTAAAGGAGAAAACTGACTTCTGGAAATTATCTCTGACCTACACACAAGCACAATGAATATAATTTTTTTTAATTAAAAAAAAAAAAAAAAAAAAAAAAGCAGCTTGAAGAGCCTAAAGAGATTAATGAGGACATCTCCCTACAACTCGGGCAGGGATTTCAGTGAGATTTAGAGCATTTCCTGGCTATGAGACCTTTTCTTCCATAAAAGAGAAATCGAAATTAAATGAGATGTGCACATAAAGTACAGTACATGCACCCCAGCAACAAAGACGACAGTGAACCTTTGTCATTTTCAACCCTTGACCATGAAATGAGCTAAGTAAGAGCTCAAAGCCTATAGTTAAGTTTCCCATGTAGTCTTATGTAGCCTGCTCTTCCTAATTAACCCGACAAGCCTTTGAAGCTGGTAGAATGGAGATTTGTATTTTAGCTTTTGTCCTAGAAGATTCCATTTTATACCTGGGGAACAATCATGATTGAACTTACTTTGAATGCATCTGGTGAGCATGGAAAACAAACGGAAGTAATCCTGCCATATTAGAAATGTTTAAAATCGCTAATGAGTTCTCAGGACTCCTTTGCCAGGTTTCATCACATTTTTAAATTAAACTTATTTTTTTCCCCCACTCAAAAGTTCCAGCTGTGGACCTTGACTTTCCAGAATTGGAACATATATTTCCACACTTACATCGTCAGCTCTTTAAACCCTTAGAACCATATCTAGATTTTGACTTATCATCATCCTCTGGAATTTCTCAAGACAACAGGGACTTTTACGAGGTAAATTAAAGTTCATTGCAGTGAATACTGATGAACAGTTGATTTTTCATTTTGTACTTTTTCGTAGTCCAAGGTGAAACTGGATGTACTGCCAAAACAGTCTGACCCTCCTGTGCATGTGCTGGGGTTCTGGGTGTGCACCACCATGCTTACCCTGAGTCGTTTCTTAATACTAGAAAAGAATGTCACTTTCTTCACACGTCCGTGCTCCAGCAAATAGCCCTCCATCTGTGTTTGTGCAAGCAACCCTAGTTAAACTCAACACAGAAGACCTGAAAGTGGGCAGAAGGGACTCAGTGGGAGGAGGGAGAAGGAAAGAGCAGCAGGGGATGGGGATGACTGTAATTCTTTGTATATATATGGATGAAACTGTCACAGAAGTGAGTGTTAATATACACATTATATTTAGTCCCTTTTTTTTTTTTTTTTTTTTTTTTTTGTTTTTTCAAGACAGGGTTTCCCTGTGTAGCTGTGTGCCTTTCCTGGAAATCACTCTGTAGCCCAGGCTGGCCTCAAACTCACAGAGATCCGTCTGCCTCTGCCTCCTAAATGCTGGGATTAAAGGTGTGCGCCACTACCACCCAGCTAGTCACACTTTTTATTTGTATCAGTTTTGGTATATTTTACTGTTTTAAATATTAGTACACTAAATGTAGATTACTAATTTTTTTTTTTTTTTTTAAGATTTATTTTTAAGTGCATTGGTGTTCTACCTGCATATATGTCTCTGTAAGGATGTTAGGGTCCCTGGAACTAGAGTTACAGAGTTGTAAACTGCCATGTGGGTGCTGGGAACTGAACCCGGGTCCTCTGAAGAGCAGCCAGTGCTCTTAACTCCTGAGCCATCTCTCCAGCTTGATTACTAAATTTCTAAACACACACACACACACACACATATATATATATATATATATATATATCCTAGCATACATATTGCACCCGATCAATTAAATGAGAATCTTGGACTACTTAGGCACTAGGTATGTACACATACAGACACATCCTCATTTTCTAATTTCTGATGTAAAAACACAGGTGAAGCCATGCACACTTGTAATCCCAGAATTTGGAAGCACTTGAGGGATGGAGGCCAGCATGCTACAGAGATGGCCTTATGTCAGTCAGCCTCATGTCTAGCTTGTATGTATGATCCCATAGGGACCTTATGTTTTAGTGTTTTGGTTTAGTTCTTACTCAGATTTTATCTTAATCTGTTGACATATTGTAAAAGTTAAATATTTCACAGAATCTTAAAAATGTCAGTTATAAAGACAAGCCCAAATGTGGGACTTTGTAATCCTGTATGTAGACTGTAGGTGGTTCTTTACATTTACTGTGTGTGTGTACCATGTGCTTGTGTTATGGTGTGAAATGTCGTCGAGGTCAGAGGACAGCTTTGGGGAGTCTTCTTACATTGTGGGTCTTGGAGATCAAGTCAGACCATTGGGCATAGCAGCAATTGCCTTTGTATGCTAAACCATCTTGCCAGCCCATCTGTTCTACATAGTTCCTATTTATCAGGGAAAAAAAAAAAAAATTAAGTGATCTATGTCTTTTTCAGGGGTTTGGGAACTTAGACTGAATTGAGCATAGGTCATTGCATTCATTCTCCAACACCAAGAAGCCATTAGATTTATCAATAAGCACGCTATTACAGAGTTCACTAAAGACCTCTAGGAAAAGACAACAGACTCAATCCAAATTATAAGTAGATTAATTTATTAATACTGTTAGCAGGGCAACAGCCTTGTGTGCTGCACAAAAGGGACTAGGGGGCTTTTAAGGTTAAAGACCAGTTACGATTTTATGGAATTTGCAGCTACATGAGGTGCTGTCCTTCTCCCCCTTGTACACATTGACAAAGGAGCTGTCTAGCTTGGCATTAAGTGGGTTTACAGAAACCAGAGCAACTTCATTATCTCACAGCAGTTATACCATTCTGGGCAGGGTACAGGTCGCTAGTTCATCTTTCAGGAATTTAGGAGGGTGGAATGGAGTTTCTTTAGCCATCACAACACCGTGATTATAATGGTAAAGTGTAGTGAAGGAAAAACAGTATTAAAGACATGTGGGTGATTTGACTGGTAATACAGAATCAGTATTCCAGCCTTTCTCTTACTGTTCTCAGCAGAGCTCCGATGTTAAGGTCTCATCCACAACCACAGTTTGTTTCACAGCACTGAGGGCCAACTTGCATTCTTCTAACTCAAGACTAAACCAGCATCCTGATGTTCACCTGGCTCACGATGCAGCTCAGACTTTTGCTGCTGAGGGTATGTGTAACTAAGTTAGAGATAGATAAATGAACTCCAAGACTCACTTCGTTTCTTTGGCATTTATCTCTCATGTCTTTCTTAATCTGTCCCCTTTTGAGGTTCTATTCATGTTTGATTTAATATTAAGTCTCACACAATGAGAAGTCCCTTTTTTCCCCACCCAACCTACTCTAGTCCTCTTTCTGGATCTTGTACACACTTACACACATACACTTAAGTATTTTTCAGAACTCTGATGGGAATATCCTTAGTGTCCAATAACCATGGATTTTAGTTGATATTAGGAATACTTTTTTGAAAATCACTGACCACTGTGCTTTATGTTTATATATATATCAACTTTCCCACCTAAAACTATAGATCATAAAACCTAACTGCAATTTAACTTAAAATGTGACTTTCTCTTCTCTATACAGTGTTTATGCTGACTGAAACTTTTTTAATGCAGGATCTGCACAATCTTTTCAGCAGCTTCTACCAGAATTCTCTTCACAGGAAAGCCAACATGCTGATCTACCAAGTATTTACAGCATCGAAGCAAGAGGTATTTACCAAAGCATGGAAAACCAGAACTACTCTGAACAGACTGAAATACCACAAAGTAAGAAAAAAAGTGTTCATTTTCAGTCCTCGACAGAGAATCTGAGTCCAGTCTGCTGTTCACCTGATGATGCTACTGTATTTGATCAGTTACACCAGCACAGCACTCCATGTGGTTCCATCTCTAGTGAGTGCTCAGGAAAACAATTAGAAAGCAAAGAAGAAATGCCAGGCTTTAAAGAACTGTCAAAGAAAGTGGTTACAGTGTCAGAAAGCCAAAGACTCACTAAAGATGAAAATGAAGCTATAAATCCACATGTAGAAATGGACTCGGAGGGAAATTCACTGAGTCTTCAAATTAAAACGGAAAGAAACCTATCTCAGCTAGCACAAGCAGAACACATCACAAAATCTAAGTCATTTCAGAGGTCTATTCCCATCTGGGTAAGTAGGTGTGTTTTGTATAACACTTAATCACTTTTCATGAGAAATCCTTCCAGCACATCTGGCTTGGCTTATCCTTTTAGCAGAAGTTTAGTTCTAAGCTTATAGTCAACTAGCTGTGGTTTCCACTTTCTACTACATACTGTGGCTGGAGGAATGGCAGTTACATCTAAGAGCTGGGAAGGCAGAGATGGACAGATGTCTGCAGTTGCTGGTCAGCCAAAATCTGTCAAAACAAAGATTGGCCTGATGCTATGGCACACTCCATTAATTCCTTATGGGATTAATCTCCTGTTTCCTGTGTAACAATTCAAAATGAGAGGAACGTGTCATACATAAATTCCATGGTTATTGGACACTAAGGATATTCCCATCAGAGTTCTGAAAAATACTTAAATGTATGTGTGTTATTGTATATGTGTACAAGATCCAGAAAGTGGACTAGAGTAGGTTGGGTGGGAAAAAAGGGACTTCTCATTGTGTGAGACTTAGTATTAAATCAAACATGAACAGAACCTCAAAAGGGGACAGATAATGTCCTGAGGACAGCCAGGAGACCCTACCTCTTCACACTTATGTCAGAAGTTGATTTCTTTGGCCCTGCATACATGAACATGTACACAAAGATACTTCAGTCCACATTTAGGTTAAACTTATCATTGCTCCCATACATGCCCTGAATATACCCCAGTCCCATAAGGTCTTCCAAATTAAGTGTTGAAACCTAATTTATGTATGACACATTCCTCTCATTTGAATTGTTACACAGGAAACAGAGTCTGGCTATGGTATAATGGAAGAACCAGACCTCACTCTGGTAAGCACCAGTGATATCAGCATTGCTGAAACAGATCTTGCAAACTTAACCCTTGAAGAAAGTGACAATGAAACACAAAGCTGTTTCCAGGTAAATACCCCTAAGTTCTGGACTTTCTGTCCTTCTCATTAGAACACAGAGCAGGATTATTAGTCAAGTACAGCAGGTTTTTATGCTACCCTTAAACCATTGAAAACAGGTTAAGTCGATCTCTAATTCATGTGCTCAGCCACAGAATTACACAGGAAACTTCTTGGCACTTTGGCAAAGTTGGTGACAACAGCTCACATTAAGTACACAAGCTACCTAGGCACATCCACTAGTTCAGGGGTCTACAAAGGAAGACTGGGGGTGGGAGTGGATTTGGTTTGAGGCCAGCAGTCTTACATACAAGGAAAAGCCTCAGTGCCACAGCAAAACTTAGCGACTTTCTCAAAATTTAGGCAGGTGTGTTTCTGCCTCCATCTCCAACAGAAACCTCTGATTATGGAGCTCTATCAGAGCCTTGTATAAATCAACCCCAAGTGACACTTTCAGGTAAGTGCAGTATCTAGTATAATATCAGCCCCTAATGTTTAAGTGAAATGAGGATATTCATAAAGAGTTCTTTAATTTACAGCCTCACCAATGAAAAGGAAAAATACATGTATGGGGCAATCCTACCAGAGACAGAGAGAAATGCGGAATAAAATTCAACTCCCTCAAACAGGTATGCATGACTCTGGCAACAGGTATTAGGAATGTTTATGTGACCAACCCTTTAATCAATCCATCCCTTGATCTCAGGTTCATCCCTAAGCCGCCTGAAAGGTGTGAATAAAGTTAGAGCACCTCTCCCTGAAGAGAAAAAGGCCAGACAAGCCCTCACTCACCAAAGGGCACTAAGGTATGGGGTTTTGTTGTTCATTTTGCTTCTAGTGTTTGGCCACTGATGCCCATTTAATTCCACGTACCCATCTTACAGATTATACAAGCAGTTAGCTGAGGTAAGACAGCAAAGAGAAGAAAAGGCAAAGCAAGAAGTCCATGCCCAAAATAAAGCAAGGGCAAAAGAATTTCATAAGGTGAGCAGGAGCCAGTTTTTACCCTCAGAGGTGCTAACTCCAACAAAACAGCTAAATTTAATTTTCATTCTTTCTGCAGAAAACACTAGAGAAACTTCGAGCCAAAAATACATGCTGACTTCCTACAAACTGTGTAAAGGGTTTTCTTTTAGTAACCGTGTAAAGGGTTTTCTTTTAGTTTAATGTATAAAAAACTAGACAAAATTATTTATTGCAAACAATAAATTTTTATTTAACAATTTTTATTTAAATAAATTTTCTATTTAGTTGCTCTTCCATTCATCCAGGTCACATGGGTTCAGGATTTCTGAAGAGAGAGTTAAGTTTTAAGTTAAACTCTTAAAACTTGACTCTTAAAACTTGACTCAGGGACATGCATGTATCTTCTCAGAAAAACACAGCACTATTGAGTGCTTGTTTTGTTCTGTAGAGAACATCAATCTCTGGTCACAGCGTTAAGAGCTTTTGGTTTCACGATCCAATAAGCCCTCTTTGAAATGACCTTCACTGTCTTTCTTGTATATATACCTTTCCTCTCCCAAGGATGCTCAGTCCAGTGTTAATTACCAGCCCTGCAGGACAAGAACATGGGAAGAGTAAGCAGCTGAGCATTCTAGGGCCATCTACCTCAGAAACAGTCATTAGTAACTGAGAAGAGATTTACTCATCAGAAACAAAATGTCCCCAACAGGTTAACTGCCAACCAAGTAGCACATAGAAAACCTAATGGGAATTGTTTTATGGTCATGTCCACAGCAAATGAGAAACTTAAATTCTCAAAGCCTTGGTAATGACCATTATATAAAAAATAACATTAAAATGACTACTTGCCTTTATTCTTTCTTTTCATGAAAAATTCAGTTTTCTACCTGTGGGAAAATGTTTTAAATTCACATGGTTGTAAGCATTACCAATGTTGAAGTTTTTCTAAAATCCACTGCCCAAAAATGGTTGTGTTAAAACTGCCCTGGATAAGGCAGAACCGTTAGTTCGTAGCAGGCTACCAAGCCAGACTGTCTTGCTCACACTTGTAACCCCCGAGTAGGTAAAGATAACTGCACAACTTCCAAGATCCTCATAATTAAAGGAATAGACCTCCCAAGATCAAATAAATCAATCCTTTGAGTCTATATCCTTATCTACATAGATGGTATCTGGAGAGACCCACCAAAAGTGGATGTTCAGAAAGGCTAATTTCACTCAGCCCATTCAGAGCAGTTGAACATTTTTGCCCATCATCACAACATGTCTCTGACAGCAAATTCCAGTACCTTGTCATCTAACTATAATGGTGTACATAAAGTTAACATCTTACCAGAAGATTACTGGTGACTCCTTCAAATGATTTACTTTAGGAACCTAAAAGTTTGATGATCATAGATTAAGTATTGTGAAATGAATCATTATGTCTTCACACAAGAGGCAAAATGTTACAGGTCTCATTGTCACCACTGTAATACATCTACTGTGATGGAAGCATGACCTGTGCCTCAATTTAGCCACATTAACCAGTTCTGGACACTGAATGACAGTGCCCATTCTTATGTAGAATGAGGCTCAGTAAGTTGCAAGTCTCACACATTATTCATCAAGTAAAACCAGCTAGAAGCAAACAATGCCTTACCATTTTAATGTAGGCCTCTCACTTGTTGACATCCTAGGAAGTAAAGGAGAGATTCATTCAGCAAGTGTCAATGCTTGCCCACCGAGCGTACCAGCTATTCTCCAGAATCATGCTCTGACCTCCACAGGACACCCATAGCCACAATAAATATACCCCGTATAAAATAATAACTGTATCATTAGAAATACCAGGTTTAACATGCACAAAGCCAAGAAACCAACGATGCCAGATAGTGAATTTCTATTGCACTGTCTTTTGAACACAACAGCAGGAAAGAACTGCTGAGTGCAGATACCATGCAGTGCCAATTCCTAAAACCCACAGCCTGGTGCTCCTAATGAAGAAACTAATTAAGGGGGCTGTTCATTTATGCAGGTGATTCAGAATCCCATCTGATTCTTCATTCCCACCCACACTGGAAAAGTGCCCAAAACAAACTTTAACTGTTTCTCTTCTCTTTGGGAACACAGACATACGTGCACGCTGTTTTTCTGAGGTTTTCACTGAACCCAGAGTTCCCAGATTTGGCTATCATACTGGCCTAGCTTCTAGGGTTCTGAACTGTAGTGTTCTAGGACCAATTACTTTATCTGCTAGCTATCTAGCCAGCAAGAACTTTTATTTTCTGAGGCAAGTTTCCAATAGTTTCCTAGGCTGGCCTCTAACTTGGATCCTTCCGCCTTCAGGCTCCTAATTCCTACAATTACAGGAGTAGGACATGCACACTGTACATGGTGTGTTAAAAGAACAATATTCCTATTGATCAAGTATTTCTAGGCACTTTGACTGACATGAGGGCACAAAGGTTTTTTTTCTAGTCTATACACAGCAATTGCCTTTGCTGGGAACTATACCATGTAACACCTGGGGCATGAGACACTGAAACTAAAACAGAAACTTAGTTTCACTTACCAACATGTTTGAAGAGTTCTGCTAATATTCATTCCTAGAAAATAGTACATAAGATTTCTTTAAAACAGGATGATAGGATTCCCAATTATAAATTATATAGTCTATGTTCACTGTCCAGACTTAATAGCTGTAGCCAGTTCTATCAGAATTAAGTTTTAGTTCATGTCTGTATCATTCAGCAGTTGAACAGTTTTAATTCATCATCTGAACTGTAACTATGTTTTCCCAAGATACAGTGCCAAACTTACCTAATTTTTTGAAAGATATGCCAGTGCCTGAAATAAAAAAAACTGAATGAAATATTAGTGTTTCATATTTCTTAAATGTCTTGTAGTTCCTCCTTTCCACAGACCTAATAAGCAGTCCTGTGAATCAAGCAAACCACAAGTTACTATATGAGGCGTTTCCAACGATGCGTGGCTATTAGGGAAGCCCCATCGGGATAGACCTCAAAAGGAAAACAGTGTGATGCCAACTTCTATATGAACATCTACAATTAGGACCTTAAGGAAATCACAAAAAGTAATCTCAGAACACTTGCCTAGTGAAGCTCATTCTTATACTCAGCACATGGTATGGATTCTTTACCAGCTGTTTTAAGCACCAGTACAAAGTAAATTTTCATCAAGACAGTCTGATTTTTTTTTAAGGACAGTATTGACACTTTTGAAAATTACATGTATTCAAGATTGTTACAAATTTCTGCTGTAATTATACAATGTTTCACAAAGTTTACAGGGTAATGTTTTAACTCAAGTATGAGACCTTATTGCCTTCAGTGCTTATTCTTGCATTAATTATCCTGTTAAACATTTCAAATTACTGTTTCTAAATATGCACACTTGAACATGCTCAACGATTTCTTGAAAGCTAGAGCGCTCTTAATAAAACTTTCACAGAATATAACTGGCATCACAAATATAATGAAGATATAAATTCAGTATGCTACTTACTATACTGAAACAAACATCCATTCGCAGGTATCTTCAATTCTGCCTTCATAATCAAGACAAGCCTTTAAAAAAGAAATATTCGTCACATTGGGCCTTTCTTATTGTTCCCTATGCCTTTAAATTATAGGACAGTTAGAACCAACCTCATCAGTACCATAATCCCTTTGTGCTGTCCTATATTCCTTCTTGTATGTATCAAAACTCATACTGAACAATGAGTTCTGGGTTGCAAAAGAGGATTTATTGTTGCACCTGTCTAGCCTGCCTTTGTCCACCAGCTGAACAAAAACATACACAAGTGCTGCCAAACAAGGCCATAGAAATCAGACACAAAAGCCAGCTTCCAACTCTGACTATAATATGAATAATGGCAATATTCAAAGCATCCTAGGGGAGGGAAGACACGCTCTTATTCCACTCAAGTTATACACCTGGCCAGAAGCTGGCACATGGGTTGTAGCATCCTAAAAGCTGTGTTTGAGAGAAGGTATGTGAAAAGGAGATTCAGATAAGAGAACTCTTACAGGATTATGATTTGGCTCTCATTACCCATGAAATGGCTGGTTAATAACCATCTTGTAAGTCATCTTCTGACCTTGGGTACCAGGATGCATAGCGTACACACATACACTATGGCTAAACACTCACACAGGCTGAAATCAGCAAGATGTGTGTGGGTCTTTATATTCACACTTTTCTTCTAGCATCAAAATCACACTTGAAATTAGTAAGTAATGAATGGCTTTTCCCAGTAATTTGTGGCTTCTTTCCCAGGCTGGCTCACGTTGTTTCTTCATCTAGTTGGCACACAAAATCACCTATAGTCATGTCTTCCTGTTGTTTCTTTTTTCTGAGTGCTCTTTACCTTCTTTGATATTTGTATATACATCTCCTTTCCAGGCCCTTCCATGCTCTCTCTGTGCAATTTCATTGGCCTTAGGTTTTTTAGAGAATGTAGACTCTTTCTTACTCTTCTCTTGCTCTAAATTTTTCTTTGGAAATTCTGAGCTTATTATGAAGCAACTGTCTTCCTGCATTTAACAGAAAAATCAGTTAGTAACTAAGTTCACCAATGACAAGTGGGTGAGTGCTACATCTATTCCTTAAAGTCCAAATAAACACCTACACTATTTTCTCACTTGACAGCCTACATAGCACATGAGACTAATTAAATATTCATTACAAAGTATTTTAATGGGAAGTGGAGAGATCACTCAGTGGTTATGAACACTGGCTTCTCTTCCTTACAGAGGACTAAGATTCAATTCCAAGCACCCACATGTATATTACTCTAGTTCCAAGGAACCTATGCCCAATTTTGGCATCCCCAGGTATCAGGCATGCACATGGTATAGACATACGTGTAGGCATAACACCTACATACTTAGTACTGAAAATTGCATAAGCCTATAGCAAGAACAAACAGTGCTGGCAGATTAATCCACTGGTCTATGGTCTCAGGGCTCATTGATATCTGTGATAAAATGGAGAAGTGACACTGACGTCTGGCCTACACACATGTATACCCATACCTATACCTGCATACAAATATTCAAAGATGGGGCTATAGCTCAGCAGTAGGATGCCTTGTCATAAATGTGAATACACAGACAAGGTCCTGAGCTTTGAATCCCATCATCAGGGATAAGCAGAAGAGCCACAAAAAAAGAAAAAAGCTCAATATTAAATATTCTAGAGTATTTTCATTCTTATTTCCTAGTTTAAATGGAATTGTAATAGAAACCACTGTATATAACTTATACATTCCATAAACAGTGAAAATCAGCCACTTACAACCAATTTGATATCACATCCAGACTCGGGATTTGTTGCCTCATCTTCTGTTCTGCAATATTAAGTAAAAAAACTGTCACAAATCTTACCTCTTTATATTCTACACTACTGAAATCTATGCTCTAAGGAAAGCATAACATCCTGCCTGTAACTCTCTGAACTAATGTCCTGTGCCTATATCCAATTATTAAACAATCCTACGTGTGCTATGATTACATGTTTAAGCATTTTATCACTAGATGGTTAGTCCATCAACATGTCTTTAATCCTAGCACTTGGGAGATAGAGAGGTAGGTAAATCTGAGTGTAGGCCAAAGCCACAAAGTTGTGAGACAGTCTCAAAACTAGTTAAATCTGCAATAAGATATTTAAGTTATCTTTAAAACACACACACACACAAAACACAAACCTAGGAGCAAATTACTCTTCAAGGTTCAACTTACAAAGGCTCTTCAATAGGAGAAAGAGGACCATCATCATCCATGTATTTGTGTCTCCGGCTGTCAAGGTCTTCCTTTTCTAAATCTTCCCCAGCATGCATTTGCTCCAAGCATTCCTTAAGGTGGTGCTCATACTTCAGTTTTTCAATGTGGTGAAAAAATCCTCTTGCAACAGCTTGCTGCAAGTTAGATACACAATTCCTTAAATTTAATGATAATCAAGCTTGAAATTCTACAAGGGGCTGGGCGATGGTTCACACTGTACATCAAGACCAGATTTGGAAGCACAGAAACCATGTGAATGCTGAATGTACACAGTGGTTCTACTGTAATTCCAGTCTTGGAAGGTGAAGACAGTACCCCAAGAACAACAAGCTGAATAGTAAGACAACCTAAATTGGCAAGTTTGCTAAGTTTGCACATGCACACACATGAAAAGAATGACTACATTAATCCTTTCTGATAACAAATTCCAAATAAGGATCATTTGTATTTTTGTAACATTTAATGCTCAAATATTTGAAAACCCTAATATCTAGGTATTCTTGATTTCATGTGTATGGGTGTTTTGATTGCCTATCAAAGCACTACTACATGCCTGGTGCCCTCAGAGACCAGAAGAGAGCATCACTGGGGTTACAGATACCTGTGAGAGACCACATAAAATACTGGGCATTGAACCTGGCTACTCTGGAAGAACAGCCAGTGCTATGAACCTCTCCAGCCCTTGTCCTAGTTAGCTTTAACTCAATTTGACATTGCTCAGAATCACCTGAGCAGGGATCCTCAACTAGGGTCTGCTACTATTATTGTGTAGAGATTGCCTAGATTGTAGGTGGTACTATTCCTTGGGCAAGGGCTCCTAGGTTAACAATGCACATGACCAGCTAGAAAGCAGCGTCTTTCACGTTCCTATTCCAAAGCCCTTTCTGGATACTTCTAAGAATGGGCTTTAAGAAATGGTAACCTTACTTTGAAATGACAGGTCTGACTTGGGCTACTGAAATGGAACCTTCAGTATTGCATGCTTGAGAGTAGTTTAGACTGTAAGATGAAGCAATTTTCTGCATACAAACAATCTTGGAGCATTATTCTCTAAATCTGCAGACTTCACTCAGAAACAAGCCACTGTTTGTCAAAGTAACACTGTTCCAGGTGTACCTCAAGAGTGGCCAACAACCACACCTTTAATCCCAGAACTTGGGAGGCAGATTTCTATGAGTTCTGGGACAGCCAGAATTTACAGGGAAACCTGGTCTTGAAAAGGGGGATTGGGAGTGGTACACAAACATTCCATTTTACCTAGTGTGTTTGTCTACATGAGAATGACTCACCTCGTATGTTAAAAGTTTCTTCCAAGGTAAAGGTTTTCTTTCATTTTCAGATTCTAAGAATGGAAACACAGCTCCTTTGTCTTTAATTTGTTTGACATCTATTTGTGACCTTCTAGGGTTTCTAGCATTTTTTATTCCAGGGGGTCTTTCTCTTGGTCTTAATTTTGGCTTATACTTTCTCTTTTTCCGTTTCTTTTTCTTAAACCTTTCAAAAATAGCCTTCAAAGTCAGAGGCTTTGGTTCTAGAGAGGAGTCACTTGATGAGTCAGTTTCAACCCTTGCAGATGAAATGACACATTTTGCAGTAGGATTTCTTTGCCTTTGTGTAGGTGAAGGAACATACTGTGTTTTAAATAAGCTATCAGATGAGTCATCACTAAAAAAAAAAAAAATTAAACCACATTACTGAATTATCACTAGAAACAATTCTCATTCCTGAGTGGCAAGGCAGGTCAGTTATTAGTAACCCTGTTTCCCAGAGCCCCACACCCTCTTCTGATGAGAGCCCAAGAACACATGATACAGACTGTAGGCAAAGCACTCACACATTGGACAAATCCGAGAAAACGTTAAAAATTCAATGTGCCTTCCTTCCAAAGCCAGCCCCCAAATCATACCCACCACTTTAGAATGGAGTAAGTACCAGTTAGTGTGACACACACACACTAAGCCACTGTGTCCTGGCCATCACAGCTAAAGCACACAGCTACTTAGAATGTTCAATTTTATCTTCCATGAGAAACAAACTCCAAATCGGCTTAACTTTTCTAAACCTTCCATTACCTACCTACTAGACAAAAATAGGCCAATTTAGTAAACGTACATATTTTCCTAAAGTAAGACTATGTCCCACTTTTACAGTTTGGGGAGTTATCTGCAGTAGTTTGCAGGGTGTGTAATATGCCTTTAATCCCAGCTCTTAGGAGGCAGGGTTATCTGAATGAAACCACCCATGGCCACCTATTGAGACCTAATCTCAAAAAAAAAAAAAAAAAAAAAGAACAGGTGAATAGACTGAATCTAGGCCTTTACACACAAAAGATGCCTTACCTTTGGTTTCCAATGTCCCCAGCTCTATCAGATGTCATGCAGTCAACAGAATTCACTTCTGGTTGAGCCATCACTTGCTCTTTGCCTTATCCAGTTTTCTGCAATTACAAATTTCAGTGTGACTGATGCACCTTCCCTGACACCCAGCCTTCTACTGAAAAGTTCGACACACCACCACATGAATTTAGGTAAAATTGATCTAAGGATAGTCCACTTTAGATCTTTAAAAACCTTCAAGTGAGGAGCTCAGCAGTTAAGAGTAACTTTCCAGATTGAATTCCCAGCACTCACTTTGGGTGGCTCACAACTTTAATTCCAGTTCCATGCTTTTTTGGCCTCCTGGATACCCCCACATAGTGAAATACATTTACAGTATTTTTTTAAATCTACAAGTGGAAGCACAGAAACCACATTCCAATGAAGTTTGGTTTTCTCTCAACCTACCTAACAAGAGCACCTGAGTGGCTTTACCAGCAGCCAGCCACACAATATTGTAGCATTATTAATTTCAAGGCGAACACTTGCAAGGATGAGACAAGAGCGTCATCATCAGTTCAGGCAGTTTAAGTATACACAGAGATGGTGGCTCAAAATTACTGTTCAAAAATCACTGTAATCCCAAGAGTCAGGGAAGAGTGTACAAGAATCTCTAGGGTGAGACTGGAGAGATGGCTTAGCATTAAGAGGACTGGCTGAGCCGGCCGGTGGCGCATGCCTTTAATCCCAGCATACGGGAGGCAGAGGCAGGTGGATCTAGGAAACCAGCCTGATCTACAAAGTAGATGCTAGGACAGCCAGAACTGTTACACAGGGAAATACCGTCTCTGAAAACCAGAGGGGATGTAACCAGTCCTAGTGGATTATGTGCTCTTCCGTGGGCAGTGCACGCACGTGGTGCAGACTTAACAGGCAGGCAAAACAACCAAACACACAAAAGGATAAAAACGTTAACGTTATCCTTGGCTACACCAATCCTAGAGCTAAACTAATCATAACCTTCAAGGATAAGAAAAACAGTTTAATACTCTAGATTGTGAAATACCCATTATATATATATATATATATATATTTTTTTTTTTTTGGTTTTTCGAGACTGGGTTTCTCTGTAGCTTTGGAGCCTGTCCTGGACTAGCTCTGTAAACCAGGCTGGCCTCGAACTCAGAGATCCACCTGCCTCTGCCTCCCGAGTGCTGGGATTACAGGCGTGCGCCACCACCGCCCGGCCATGAATTGGTTTTTTACTATTAACCCATCAAAACCTCAATGTAATAACATACTTGGCCTGTTTGCACCAACGATATGTATGTGTGGAAATTCTAAGGTAATTGCAAACTACAGTACAGCAATCTACCTAGAAATCAATCCTACCTGTATGGTGCTTTCAAATTCTGAAACTGCGAGTTTGGAAGCCACGTGCTAACTGCCCAGCAACTGGTGCGAATATATGCCGTGGGCCGACCGACGAGACCTTCTAAGCCCTCAAGAGATTTAGGCAGACAGGGCAGGACACTAAAAAAACCCTTCCTGGCCGCATACACCTTGTCATCTCCCGACAGCGACCGGGAGCCACGCTCGGCCCGCGAAGCCCCGGAGCCCGGCCCGCGAAGCCCCGGAGCCCGGCCCGCGAAGCCCCGGAGCCCGGCCCGTTGCGCCTCACCCGACAACTGCGCCGACTCCGTGTGCACAGCCGCCCAAAGAGCCCTGGCCCGAGGACCCCAAAGCCCCCCACCCGTTGGTCGCTCCACACCCGGGCGCCCAAAGCAGAAACGGCCGTCCTCTTCCTCTACCGCCCGGAAAAGAACGTTCCTGCTCACTGCAGCGGGACTAAACCGACTGAAATCTCGCGTGAGCTCTTAGCGGCGTGTGGGACGAGAGCGCAGTCACGTGCGTGGGCGTGGCTACGTGGTGGGCAGGCCTCCGGGAGGGGCGGTCCCCGGCTCTTCTCTAGACCTTGAGCTGCGGGAAGAGATAGGCAGGACATTGAACCTGTGCTCCTGAGTGGAAAGAAGGCATTCCTGCAAGGGCGAAGGCACAGCGCGTCAGGTGAGACTCCGTATGTTGTGGGGGTCGAGCCTCCAGCGGGCCGAGTTCCCCCTCAGACGAAGGGTGCCGGGTGCTCTGGGCACCCCACCATCCAGGAGTTAGCTCCCAGCAGGATGAGCTGCCTCCTTCAAATCCTGAGCTGACTGAACAGTTTAGCTGGGGTTGGTTTTAACACTTACAGTACTTACTTTTCAATACTGAGCTGGTTTGAATTATTTTCCATGCTGCATGCTCTGGACAGAAGCCCAGAGCTGCTGTCCATGCTGCGTCTCTGTATTGTATGGTAAGCAAGCCAACAGAGCTGCTTACCCTTTGCCAGCGCTTATCATTTTACGATTGAACACGCCAGTAAGGTCTACTTGGGAGCTGCCTGTGCAATCGCTGTGAGCTCCCAGACAGGTATCTCAAGCTGTCATATTCAGAGCCCGTGTGTTGTGAAAGCACCCGGGCAAAGTCAAAATACAGGATTCTGTTAAAAACGGAAGAGACAGATAGCTGGGCACCGTGGCAAGTCCTAGAACGGGAAAATCAGAGCAAAGAGGGTTGCCAGGCCAGCCTAGACTACATGGTGACACCCTGACTCAAAAACATGTTTTTCCACACTAAGTAAAGAAAAATTAGAATTACTAGCTGAAGCTTTACCATCTTCTTTATGTTGTGTACTGCCAGTGCATAAGAGCTTAATGAGCAGGGGATGTGGGAGAGGCACACACCTTTAATCCCAGCACTCCGGAGACTGAGGCTTGCAGATCTCTATGAGTCGAGGCCAGCCTGGTCTATGGAGTGAATTCCGGGACAGCCAGGGCTACACAGACAAACCCTGTCTTGAAAAAAGAAAAGAACTTAATGAGTGGAATTGTTGTGGGGTGGTCACCAGAGAAGACTGTTCAGACATGGGTATAAGCCAATAGAAAGTCTTTATTAGCTGGGTGCTCTGGATCCCAGTGGAGCACCGAGCCTTTCTCAGGGTGAGCTTTTGAGCACAAAAATCATATTCTGGATGACATACTTCAGTTAAAATGGACAGTTAGCCAGAAGCAAAACTATAGAAGCTAAAAAGCAAGGTTAGTACATTTTGAGACTGTCCCAGAACTATGGACTTTGATGGATTAGGCCTTTCAGTTTGGGCTGTTGATGCTGTCCATGTGCTGAGTTTTGCAGCCTGAATGGCACTTCCATCATGGAGTCAGTTGTCCTCAGATCTTAGGGCCTACTAAAGTCATCGGACCCTGGTACAGAATCACTGCAGTTTGGATTTCTGCTTCATAACTTATACAAGTTACATATTTGTTACTGTAGCTGTGGAATCATGTATAAAACACACTCACCTTCCTTTTACTTCCTGATCCTTGCACATTTTGCCTGTAACCTGGAATTCTGCAGCACCTACTGTGCTAGACATGGCAAGTCTACCAGGGTTAAATTCTAATGGGACATTACAAACACCTTATTAGGTCAGGTGGTGGTGGCGGTGCACACCTTTATCCCCAGCACTCAAGAGGCAGAGGCAAGCCAGTCTCGAGTTCGAGGCCAGCCTGATCCACAGAATGAGTTCCAGGACAGCAAGGTTTACACAGAGAAGCACTGTCTCGAAAAAAAACAAAACAAAATCCCCCACCTTATTCCATGGGTGACCAGGTGTGATGAAGGACATACCTTGGCCCTACTCATGCATGCTTCACTCTTCTGTGAGTTTTCAAACACAGCTCAAATGTAAAGGTGTTGGCCTAGAGATATAGCTCGATTATAGGGAGCTTGCCTAGCATGCAATGCCCTGAGTTCAGTGCCTGGCACCACACACACACACACACACACACACACACACACACACACACACACCACACACAAAACAAAACCCACAACTGTATGTGTAGTTTGATACATATAGATCTGTATGCATATGGGGTCCTGTGTGATTGACTGTATGACTTGCACAGCTGTGAAGCCAGACACCCCTTCCTCTGCCTCTGCTAAACATGTGCACCACCATGCCTGGTGTGGATCTGCTTTTGAATTCTGTTTCTGTATTTAATAACTGTTTGATCCTGGGTGAATTCTATGTCCTTTCTGACCTGTTTCCTCTCCTGTGCAATAAGAAGTGTAATGCACGTCTGTCATGGACTTGAGAATTTTGAGAGACTTTAAAGGGTGTGACAGTTTGTGACATATGCCTTCCATCATGGCACTCAGCTTGGTCATCACAGTTGGCCCATTGCTCTCTGTGGTGTTAGCTTCCCGCCTGTTCACCCTTCTCTACCTGTCTCTGAGCCACTGACACCCCCACTTCAGTCAGGAGAGTAAGTATTTGCTTTCATCTGACTTTAGTGGAAACCATTCCCTTTTGGTCCTAACTCCAACCCGACCCTCCACACACACACTGTCACATGTTCTCCCCTGCTGTCAGCCTGCATGAACTCTACATTTCTAAACCAGTTCTTCAGGCTGAAGCTCCTCATGGTTAGATTTCTGTTTCCATTTTGGTAGGAATATAAAACTTTTAAGAAAGTAAGGAGTATAAAATTAGGGATAACTTTGAATCTAATTTGAATTCTTCTTCCTCCTGTGAGCATAATTATTGAAAGTGCTTTCATTTTTCTCCATATATACTGAACTATATTAAGGCCAGGTATGGTGGCACACACATAGAAGCCCATCACTCAAGAGGCTCAAACAGGAGGAACACTGCTCCAGACTAGCCTGGGCCATATACTGAACCTTGTCTCAACCAAAAAGAAACTAAAAATGACCAACAATGAGTGAATATGCTGTTCATCATGCAGACTTTGGTATGTTCTTATATTAGGAAGTATCCTGCTAGTTACCCAGCACAGACTGTGATAAGTTACATGGAACACCTGGGTAAGGAGAGTATCAGAGCTATGTGTATATGCTGTACCAATCTTCAAGTATTTCAAAAGAAAGTAAGATGTTTGAGTTCTAAACAATTAAAGATCACTCCACTGAAAAGTATGTTTAGAGTAATTCAAGAATGATTATACTAGTTGGGGCCCATTTTCAATAGTTACTTGGCTTCATTTGAAAAACAAGAATATATGTGTTAAATAACTAAAGGGCAATAAAACCTAATGTTTGTAAGGTACTAAAGTAAATGTCACCTATTTAAACTACCTTGGAGGCTGAGGCAGGAGGATGATTTGCAAGGGCATTGTAGGGATCCTATGTCTTCAAACAAATAACTATAAATGTCAGGTGCTAAATATGCACAATGGCATGTTCATAGACGATATTTGTTCTGAAAGTATGATCAAAAATAGAAATTGCAGACCAGCAAGATGGCTTAGGAGTTATAAGCGTTTTTCACCAAACTTGATAACCTGAGTTCGGTCCCTGGGACCCACACAGTGGAAAAAGAAAACCAACTCCTGCAAGTTGTCCTCTGACCTCCACATGTGTGCTGTGGCACGTATGCACACACATGTACACACAAATAAGTAAATATGTTAATGAAATATTTTTTTAAAAATCCAGTGCCTAAGAGACCTATGAACCTGGAAAATATTTCAAGAGATTCTAGGCTAGAGAAATGGCTTCACACTTAAAAGTGTGTACCACTTTCCAACAGGACTGAGTTCCATTCCCAGCACACAGGTCATAGCTTCCTTCTTTTTTTTTTTTTCTTTTTTTTTTCCAGAGCTGAGGACCGAACCCAGGACCTTGTGCTTGCTAGGCAAGCGCTCTACCACTGAGCTAAATCCCCAACCCTCCCCCGCTAATAGCTTCCCTCTTAAACTAGGTGTGAATTCACTTTTAATCCTAGCACTGGAAACACAGAGGCAGGCAGGAGGAGCTCTGTGGTTTATTGGAGGAGTTCCATTATGCAGACAGGGTGTGGATACCCTTCCTAAAAACAAAAACAAAAGAAATCTACAAGAGATCTGAGGGACCCACTTTTTTCTTGCTGTGTGAGTACTTTTAAACCCCATAGTTCAAATTAAGGAGGTGTTCCATAGTTAATTTTTAATTTAATTAATAAATATTAAAGACTACTCCCGGGCTGGAGAGATGGCTCAGAGGTTAAGAGCACTGACTGCTCTTCCAGAAGTTCTGAGTTCAATTCCCAGCAACCACATGGTGGCCCACAATCATCTGCAGTGAGATCTGGTGCCCTCTTCTGTATACATAATAAATAAATCTTAAAAAAAAAAAAAAAAAAAAAAGACTACTCCAATGGTGCTCTGAGAGGCCAAATGCCCTCAATGATTTGACTGTCCTAGGCTGTGATTGACCTTGCAGTCATCTCCTCACCCTCTCCTTTTCTTTCCCTGAATAGCTCTGATCATCTCCCTCTGCTTGTCAGCCTCACACTCCTGAACTGTGTGTGTGTGTATGTGTGTCTGTGTCTGTGTGTCCATTTCTGTGTGTGTGTGTGTGTGTGTGTGTGTGTGTGCCCGTGCATGTGTGCGCATACTGGTCTTTGCATATTTGTGTCCATTTGCTGTAAAGTGCTCTTCTGTGTATTTTTTAAAACATAAGATTATAATTGGCTAGGTTATTAGATTAATTTAACATCAAAAGTATTTACCAAGTAAGTATGTTTATTTGTAAATTAAAGTAAAAATTTGACTTTCAGAATTCATTCCATAGGTTTCCATTTCAATTGGTAACTAAAATTGTCTCTTATTAAAATGATAGATAAGAGGAATGATTTGAATGTAAACAAATGAAATTTTACAACATATCCTATAATATAATTTTGTAGCTTCAGGGAAGAAATCAAACAAACTCCTGGTATCCTGTTTTTCTTTTATAATGCAGCTTTTGGTATTTTGTTGTTACTGAGATCTACTTTTAGAGTCAAATTTGTTCTCCATTGAGAAATAATAATAAGGGTAGTCAGGCCAGCAAAACGGCATGGTGGGTAAAGGTACTTACCATCAAGATTGACTGTCTGAGTTCCGCCCCCAACATCTACATGGTGGAGAGAGAACCAACTCCTATAAGTTGTTCTGTGACCTCCACAGGTGTGCTATGATGTGCACACACACACATAAATAAATGTAGTATTAAAAACAACTTATTAGGTCTAAGACAATTAACTTTTAGTTTAAATGTCAAGTAAAGAGTAGGAAAAAATGCTCTATCATGTTTTCTCTAGAGATAAAACAGTATAGAATCTTGTAAACTGTGCATACCTACACACATGAACACACAGAGTTCAACCACTTGTTTGTAATCCTTAGTACATATCTTTTGTTTCAAGACCACATTCTTAGACCCTCTGTTAGCAATGCCCAGGTTCAAGCTGAGTATAGCACTCAGTGGGAGAGTGCTTTCCTGGCATGCCTGAGGCCCTGGCTCCATCTCAGAACTGAACACATAGAAATGAAGAAGAGGTTCAAATACAGTATTGGGCTGGGATATAGCACTCAGCTGAGGCCCTGAGTTCTACATACAACATTCCCAAGAAGCGGGGAGGGGGAGGGGGGAGGGAGAAAATAGACAAACAGACTAAAAGGAAGAAGAGGGGAAGGAGTAGGGAAGAGGTCGCTCGCCTCCTGCTCACATGGAGTGGACATGGTGCTCGCCGTGTTTGGGGCACTTTGCCCTCCTTACGTAAGTGAGCTCAGAGGATGTAGAACCCTGATGGCCTTTGCCTTCATCAAGTAACTGAACTCTAATGCTCATTTCCAGAACCCCCAGGACTGTTCGTGCTGGTGCCCTGTGAACTCTCGTGATTGTTAGCCAACAGCCACTGTGTTTGAGCAACCTTGCTGAGAAGGAAGAAAATGGCTTGTGTTGAGTTTTCTTTTCATGTGCCAAGTCTGGAGGAGCTTGCTGAAGGTAAAAATGATGTTAGCCTTAGGATTTTAAGGACTGTCCCAGGAATCAAAACCAAAAGATCCCTGAGATCCCTATGTAGCTAATTACCTATGTGTATCTTATTGAAATGGTACTTTTGATACAGGAACTTCCGTTTCAGTATCTGTTTGGTATTATTTTTAAATTTTAAAAATCCAGAATTCTATCTCTCAAAAAATAAATCAACTTTTGTAAGTTTTTATGCTAGGTTATAAGCATTTATACTTATTAGCCCATCTTATAGAAGTTGTTTAATTTCAAGATCCTTAGCATCACCTAAAACTGCACCTAATACCTTAAAAGCTGGTCCTCTCTACATACTGACATGTATTATGCAGAGTTTTAAATGATGATTATAGATAAATTCAAAATTCCTTTTGTTCCCAACCCTTGTGGTGGTCCCTTCTCTGCTTATTTGTCCTAGAAGTAACCATCATATCTCATTTATAGTGATCTTGTTGCTACCCCCTTTGTGCAATGCAAATTAGCAGAGAGTTGTGTAATGTTAACAGTAACAGTATTCTTTAAATACATAGTTTGCTGGAGCAGGAGAGATGGGTCAGTGGTTAAGAGCACTGGCTGAACTCAAGTGTCCCGAGTTCTGTTCCCAGAACTCCCATAGCAGCTCACAATTGTCTGTAATGTCAGTTCTAGGGGATTCAGTGCCCTCTGCTGGCCTTCGGCACCAGGTGGTGCACAGACACACATGCAGGCAAAACACTCACACATTACAAATAAATAAATAGATAGGTAAATAAATGAACAATCTACTATTGAGTATGGCTCATAGTCCCAAATATACTTTGCCTGCCTCCTTGTTCACTGATTGTCAATTCACTTACTTAAATTTGTCTGTGGATATTTCTTGTGATTTGTTTACCTTGTTCAAACAAGAATTTATGGAAGTTCTCCCAATCTAAACTAGAGAAGGAAAAAGATGATTGAATACACAAAATGAAGCCCAGAAGGTGTGCATTCAAACCTTTGATTCTCAGGATCTGCCCTGTCTTTGATGTGGTTAGGTTCCATTCTGTGGTAACTCCTGTCTCTGTAACGATCCCATACTTCTCACAGTGTGCTGCCTGGTAATTAACTGTTCTTGAAGAGACTGACTCAAACATGTACCTGCAGTTTGCTTTTTTTTTTTTTTTTTTTTTTGGAGCTGAGGATTGAACCCAGGGCCTTGCATTTGCTAAGCAAGCGCTCTACCACTGAACTAAATCCCCAACCCACATTTTTGCTTTTTTTATTGCTTTCTTATACTATCTTTCTGATCCTTAAAAGTATATTGCTCAGAGCCGGGCAGTGGTGGTGCACTCCTGAAATCCTAGCACTTGGGAGGCAGAGGCAGGTGTATCTCTGTGAGGCCAGCCTGGTCTATAAAGCGAGTTCCAGGACAGCCTCCAAAGCTACAGAGAGACCCTGTCTTGAAAAACATATATATATATATATCATGGGCTCATAGGGTTGATGAAATGGCCCAGTGGGTAAAGGTGCTTGTAGCACAAGTATGACAACCTGAATTCCATCCCTGGGACCAACCTAGTGAAAGAAGAGAACCAACTTCCACAAGGTGTCACCTAATCTCTATATGCACCTTAGCATGCATGGGTGTGCATATGTGCATGTGTGCATGCATGTGTTCGTGTGTGTCCTATAAATAAACAAAATACATATATTTCTGTTAAATTGATCTGCACTGTAGCATGCCATGGAAGAGCCTGTTGTTGGCAAAGCTGTAGCTGTTGGTTGGCTTTTTTTTTTTTTTAACTCTTTTGGCTCTTTGCTCTTTTGGGGGGCCTGCCACCAAGCTCCCAAATAAATACACATGGAATCTTATTGTTATTTATGAATGCCTGGCCTTATCATGGTTTACTTCTGGCCAGCTTTTCTTAAATTATCCTGTCTACCCTTTGCCTCTGTGCTTTTACCTTTCTCTATTTCTGTATATCTTTTCTCTCCTTCTTATTCCATGTCTGGCTGTGTGGCTGTGTGGCTGTGTGGCTGTGTGGCTGTGTGGCTGTGTGGCTGTGTGGCTGGCCCTTTCTTTTCTCACTCCTTCATCTCACTTGTTCCTAGATCTTCTGTTTATTCTCTATACCTGCCAGCCCCACCTATCCTTTCTCCTGCACTGTTGTTGGCCATTCAGCTCTTTACTAGACCATCAGGTGTTTTAGACAGGCAAAGTAACACAGCTTCACAGAGTTAGACAAATGCAACATGAAAGAATGCAGCACACCTTTGCATGATTAAACAAATGTTCCACAGCATAAACAAATGTAACACATCTTACAATAATATTCCAAAGCCAGGCAGTGGTAGCACACACCTTTAATCCCAGTACTTGGGAGGCAGAGGCAGGCAGATCTCTGCAAGTTCGAGGCCAGCCTGGGCTACCAAGTAAGTTCCAGGAAAGGCACCAAAGCTACACAGAGAAACCCTGTCTCAAAAAACCAAAATAATAATAATAATATTCCATAACACAAAGCTGTCACTCACTTAATTGGTATCAGATTCTGATTTTCACAAGTATCATTCTTCTCTGGTAAGGAGCTATGGGATACCAGGTTATTGGATGCACTTTTATAAATTATTATGAAAATGTCTCTTGAACAGGGTCAGAAAGATCTCTCTCTGTGTTTGAGGCCAGCCTAGTCTATGTAATAAGTTCCAGAACAGCCAGGGCTACATAGTGAGACTTCTGTTTCAAAAAACCAAGTAAAATAAAATAAAGTTCTTAAAGAATAAAGTTCTGGAATGTGACACTGTGTTTTTCTACATTTGCATTATGGCATAATGCACCTACAATAAAGTATAGTGCTTCCAGAATGTGAGCACCACACATATGTGTGCTGGTTTGAACAAATATGGCCCCATAGATGTATTTGAATGCTTGGCCCATAGGGAATGGTACTATTAGGTGTGGCCTTGCTGGAGGAAGTGTGTCAGTATTGGGGTGGGCTTTGAGGTCTCAGAAGCTCAAGCCAGTTCTCGGCCTGGTGCCTGTATATTATTATATATGTAGAACTCTCAGCTCCTCCAGCACCATGTCTGCCTGCGTGCTGCCATGATGATAATAGACTAAACTTCTGAACTGTAAGCTAGCCCCAATTAAATATTTTCCTTTATAAGAGTTGCCGTGGTCATGATGTCTCTGCACAGAAATAAAACCCTAACTACATAACTGCCATTCAAGTCAAAATATATATTCAGCATGTATATCCACATAGGGAAGCAAATGTTGTTCTAAATCTCTGTCTTTTTATTTTACCAAGAAAGACTTAGGAGCCAGATGCTGGGGTGAAAATCTGCTAGCTCAGAGAGGCAGAGAAAGCAGCCAGTTGACCTTCCTCCTCTGCTGTCGTCTTAGAAAAAGACTTTTCTCCTATCCTGTCTGAAACAAAAACTCCTCCAACCAGTTGTCCCTCCCTTCTACTTCCTGTGTCCCTCTCTCTCTCTTTCTGACCTCCTGACTTGCCTTCACTCTCTATGATTACTTCGTGTCAACTGGCTCCTTGCTCCACCTCTTGACCTATGGTTGATTTTTGTTTAAATAACGCAATCTCAGGGTTCACAGTGTGATCAAATATCCAGCAATACTTGTCTGTAACCTCCACAAAATATGTGGCTTGAAATTGCTTTCATTGGGTTTTTTTTTTTCCTTGTGTTTTATTTTGTTTTGTTTTTCGAGACAGGGTTTCTCTGTAGCTTTTGAGGCTGTCCTGGAACTCGCTTTGTAGACCAGGCTGGCCTCGAACTCACAGAGATCCACTTGTCTCTGCCTCCAAAGTGCTGGGATTACAGGTGTGTGCCACCACCGCCCGGCTTCATTGGGTTTTTTGAAAACCCCTCCTCAAGAGAAGCTAGCCCTTACTTGGGTACCATCTGCTCCCTTTCTGCACGTCTTAGTCACTGCTCTGTTGCTGTGAAGAGACACCATGACAAGATATGACAAACCATCCTTCACATCATAGAAAAGAGGGATGGGCCCAAGGCTTACCCAGGTACCATGGTAGCTCCTATAAAGAGAATTTAGCTGGGGCTTGCTTACAGTTTTAGAGGATTAGTCCATGATCACCATAGAGGGAAGTAGACCGGCATGGTGCTGGCGCAGAAGCTGAGAGCTTTGCATCCTGACCCAAGGCTGCAGGAAGAGAGAGAAAGAAACTAGGCCTGACAAGGGCTTTGGAAACAGCAAAGCCCACTCCCAGTGACAAACCTCCTCCAATAAGGCCACACCTTCTAATCCTTCTCAGAAAGTTCTACTTCATGGTAACTAAGCATTCAAATATATGAGCCTATGGGGGCCATTCTTATGTAAACCCTCACACCAAGGTTAGTAATTATTGGTATTTATGTGTCATAGAGTACATTATATCTTCTGATCATGTCAAAGTCTAATTTTATTCATGAGTAAGACCATTCCTCAGTTGGTGGTGCAGGTCAATGGTAGACTGCTTTGCACTGAAGTCCTGGGACCATCCCTCCTTTTTTTTTTTTTTTTTTTTTTAGTTTTTCATAACAGACTTTCTTTGAATAGCCCTGGCTATCCAGGGAACTCACTCTGTAGACCAGGCTGGCCTTGGACTCACAGAGATCCACCTGTCTCTGCCTCCCAAATGCTGGGATAAAAGGCATGTGCCACCACCCTGACCCATCCCTCTTTTTTATAGTGGTCTAAGTTTGAGGGAAGACTTAGTATATGGTGGCCAAATTTTGCCCAATGCTAAATAACTCCTTTGCTTGTTTTTTATTAGTTTTGCAGAAGGGGCTGAAGGACAACTTTGCTGATGTCCAGGTTTCCGTGGTTGACTGCCCAGATTTAACAAAGGAGCCATTTACCTTTCCTGTAAAAGGTGCGTAGTCTTAAAAAAATGGTTTCAGTTTCCAACCATACTCTTTTTCAGAAGCCAGTATTATTTTCCTCTATGAATAAAGGCTGTTGTTACAACTTTCAGGCTCAATTTGGCTTAGTTTCTGTGGGCCAGATTTCATTGTGTGTTCATAATCCTTGATGAACATTTGGTTATGTAACATACTCAGTAGGCTAAAATTTGAGAGCACAGGAATTTTGTTCTTAACTTTTCTAGTGACTTATGAAAGCTTATTTTGGGGTGCTGGAGAGATGGCTCAGAGGTTAAGAGCATTGGCTGATCTTCCGGGGGTCCTGAGTTCAATTTCCAGCACCCACATTCAATTCTTATCTATAATGAGATCTGGTGCCCTCTTCTGGCAGGCAGGCATACATGCATACAGAACATTGTATTCATAATAATCTTAACAACAAAACTTCCTTTACTTTTTGGTTGTATTATTTACTCAAGCCTATATTTGGGAGCTGGAGAGATGGCTGAGCAGTTAAAAGCGCTTTGCTCTTTTCGAGGACTTGTTTGGTTCCCAGCACCCACATCAGGTGGTTCTCAGCTGCCTGTTACTCCAGCTCCAGGGGATCCAAGGCCCTCTTCTAGACTCCGAAGGAGTCTGCATTCCTGAGCACATATGCCCACACATACACACATCATACACACAATTTAAAATTAAATAAGCCTCTTTTTAGGACTTATATTTGATTCATCTATTAAATTCTTAGACCTCTTCAAGAAATTTGTCGAGTTTGAAGTGAGAAGGGAAAGAAATGACTATTGGTTGAGTAAAATAGTCTCAGTGTGACAGACTAGAGTAGATGTGCCTTGGCAGCAGCATTCCAAGTGGACTGTGAGAGAGGCTCAGTAGACCCAGGACAGGCCCTGGTCAAGACCAAAGGCAGGTGTGTTTCAAAAGTCTAACCCTTCGGTATACCCTCTGGTGATGAGGAATTAAAGATTGGTGTGGGGCTGGAGAGATGGCTCAGAGGTTAAGAGCACCGACTGCTCTTCCAGAGGTCCTGAGTTCAGTTCCCAGCACCCACATGGTGTCTCACAGCCATCTATAATGAGATCTGGCGCCCTCTTCTGTATACATAATAAATAAATAAATCTTTAAAAAAAAAAAAAAGATTGGTGCATTTTTCTGTTTCTTTTATTATGTTAATTGACATACTTGGTTAAAAAGTAATCTGCATGGAATTCTTAGCCACTAGTCCTGCCTCTCCCTTGTGTCTGTGAATCCCATTACCTGGACTAAGCCCCATAATTTACCACAGCCTTAAAGACATTAAATAGGAAAGTTCAGTTTCATGTTGAGGGGAGTCGTCAGTTTGAACAGTCTTTGATTGCAAGTAGACCAGATGGCAGTCTCTCTCAACACCCGAAACCATTAGAAACCATCTCAGAAACGGTTATTTTATGTGTAGTAGCGCTTTGTCTGCAGGTATGACTGCACCTTGTGCATGCCTGGTGCCTGTGGAGGCCAGAAGAGGACATCAGATCCTCTGAGACTCCAGTTACAGACAGGAGATGGTGGTGGGTGCTGGGAACTGAACCCCGGTCTAGAGGAATACCCATGTTCCTGACTGCGGAGCCATCTCTCTAGCCCCAGTGAAACCTTGTGAACAAACAAACAAAATCGCCCATTTTTCCTCTCCCGTATAATCACCTGTGGTTTCTGATTTCATTTTCAAGAGTAATTTGTTTCTCCAGCTGCCTTTCTCTGTCTAGCAGACTCTTTAGGATGTTCTTCCCAGGATCTTTCCCCCTGCCTCCACCTCTTTTGTATAATCTTCCTGAGTTTTTCATCTAATCTTGTCATTTTAACCAGGATCTAGCACCTTTGAAATTTGTCTCAACTAGCTCTCTAGGAGTTTTCAGTTGTGTAGAGCACAGCTCTGCCTATGGCTCCCTTCTCACTTGTTCCCTGGATAGCCAAGAGCCCTGCAGGAGTTCCTCCTCCAGCCATCACCATCTCTATCACTCAATGCACAATCTGTGGATAATTTCTGCTCCTCCCCAAACACAGAAGGCACCTGTAAGACCTTGCATCTCTCCTCTATATAACAGGGGGGGGGGGGGCGCTGGAGAGATGGCTCAGAGGTTAAGAACACTGACTGCTCTTCCAGAGGTTCAATTCCCAGCAACCACATGATAGCTCACAACCATCTGTAATGAGATCTGGTGCCCTCTCCTGGTGAGCAGGCATACATGTAGGCAGAATGTTGTATACATAATAAATAAATCTCTTTCAAAAAAAAAAAAAGGGGGGGGGACGGTTTGGGGATTTAGCTCAGTGGTAGCAAGGCCTTGGGTTCGATCCTCAGCTCTGGCACCAAAAAAAAAAAAAAAAAAAAAAAAGCAGTAGAAATCCTTGCAAGATTTCTCAAGTAAAAAATAATTAATTTCTACTCTGCTTTAAAACAGTGCCTTCTCCCAAATTGTTATAATAATTACTAAAAATGTAGATAGAGGGGCTGGCAAGGTGGTTCAACAGTAAAAGCCATTGCTGCCAAACCTGATGGACTGACTGAACCCCAGAATCCACATGGTGGAAGGGGAAGATGCCCACAAGTTGTTCTCTGACCTCCACATTACACACATACAAAATAAATAAATGTAATAAAGAAAAAAAAGTAAGTAGAGGGGCTGGAGAGATGGCTCAGTGAGTAATGGCTCTTGCTGCTCAAGCATGAGTTCGGATCCCAGCACCCACATAAGAACCTGAAGTAGCCGTGTGTACCTGACTGACCCCAGCACTCTGGGGCAGATGCAGAAGGTTGCTGGAGATTGCTCCAAGTTCAGTGAAAGACTCTCAAGGAAAAAGGTAGAGAGTGATAGAGCAGGTCACCCAACATCCTTCTCTGGCTTCTACTTGTGACGTACATGTGCAGTATGTGCACATAAACATATACTATACACACATACAATACGATCAGATACATACACATACAGTCAATAAATATATATATATATACATATATATATATGTATGTATGTATGTATGTATGTATGTATTTTTTTGGTTTTTTGAGACAGGATTTCTCTGTGTAGCTTTGCACCTTTCCTGGAACTCACTTGGTAGCCCAGGCTGGCCTCGAACTCACAGAGAGCTGCCTGGCTCTGCCTCCCGAGTGCTGAGATTAAAGGCATGCGCCACCACCGCCTGGCTAAATCACATGCATTTTTAAATCTAAGTAGAGACCCTGGGTAGGGGACAACTTAATGGTAGGGTATGTTTTTAGCCCTGGTTCAGTCCCTTGCACAAAACAACAAAATACCTACACAACTACAGACATACACACATAGAAACTTCCTAGCATCCAAAGGTTTTCTATCATAGTGGTTATTTGTATAAACAACTTACAAAAAGAGTTACTCAGGAGGCCGAGCCAGGCAGATCTCTGTGAGTTCAAGGCCAGCCTGGGCTACCAAGCGAGCTCCAGGAAAGGCGCAAAGCTACACAGAGAAACCCTGTCTCAAAAAACAAAAAACAAAAAAAATTATGCCAAAAGAAAGAATACATTTTTGAAATGGAAATGCCCTTGGTGGGGGAAGATTTCTTAGGGATTACTAGGCAGATGAATTCTAGAAACTCTACCCGCAAGTTGGCCCCTGTCCTCTCAATAACCAGGGGTCGGTATGCCACCAGCCAAGCCATGCTCTGTGACGATTTTTGCCGGCGGCAGTTGAAGCAGGACCAAGAAGGGACCACTTGTACCTTCTCATCCCTGTTAGTTCCAACCCTGGGATCCTCTTACATCTGTTCCTGATAAGTCAGTGGCTTCTGGAATCTTATACTTGAATGCTATGTTTGCCTGCTTTTAAGATGGCTTGTGTTTTTTAGGCATCTGTGGGCAAACTAGAATTGCAGAAGTAGGAGGTGTGCCTTACTTAATGCCTCTTGTAAACAAAAAAAAAGTAAGTATGCTTTTATTCTTTGTATGCACAGACTATAGGAACTGGGTGGACTCCTGTTTGTCACTGCGACCACTGATGAGTGTTGCAGGCGGGCGAGGAAGCAGGGGACTGCTGTAAAATGCAAATCAGGAAATCGTTATATTACAGCTTCAGTAACTTTTTCCTTTTTATAGGTTTATGATCTAAATGAGATTGCAAAGGAAATAAAATTGCCTGGAGCTTTTATCCTTGGAGCAGGGGCAGGTCCATTTCAGACACTTGGGTTCAATTCTGAGGTCAGTGTGTATAGTATTGTTATCTGACATCTGGTTATTCAATGACCTGTCAAAATCGACTTTTATCTGGGAGTGGTGGTGCCTACATGTAGTTCTAGCACTTAAGAGGCTGAGGCAGGAGGATTGTGAAAGTTCAAGGCTACATAGTGAATTCCAAGCCAGTCTGGGTTACAGTGGGAGAGCCTGTTTCAAAGAAAAAAAATGAAACCACCCTCTTGTTGAGTGAATTGTAAGTAGTTGGTGACTCCAGATTTGGGCAAGTGGACGGACAGTCTACTGATCCAATGCTAAGGACGTGCCTATCTTCACTTTCCAATTTTTTAGGGAACAGGTTAAGCCCAAAAGGTAGGGGTGTGTGTGTGTGTGTGTGTGTGTGTGTGTGTGTGTGTGTGTGTGTGTGTGGTATGTATTGTGTATATTGTGTGTGTATGCATGTGTATTGAGTGTGTCCTTGTTTTTTCAGGCAGAATCGGGCTATGGAGTCCAGACTGGCCTCAAATTCACAATCCTCCTTCTTCCCTGCCTGTCCATTTCAGGGATTGCCATGACTACTGCACACCTAGAGATTTTTATTTATTCTTACATATATTAGGATCCCTCACTTCTCTGCAAATCCTTGTTGCCATATAAAAGCAGCTTTGAGTTAAAAAAGAAATGATGGGGATAATTCCATGTTAAAAACCAAACATTAAGAAACTATCAGAGTGAACCAATCAATGGCTATTTACAAAAGTTAATGGCTAGTACTAGTGTGTATCATGCATACTATATGTGGCGTGTTAATATGTGCCATTTATACTAAATACAGTATTACTACATATGCCATATGATAGTAAGATACCACTGTTGATTTACATCTCATGGTGATGAGACCAGACTGCCACTTTCTTTTAACCTCATCAGATAGAGCAAATGTTCAAAAATCACAGAAGATATAATTTTCCCAGTGATCAAGATTGAAAAAAAAGGTTAAAATCTGTGATTAGACATTTTGAGCTAAACGTCATGGCTCATGCTTTTAAGCCTAAGATTTGAGAGGCTGAGCAGAAGTACTATACATGTGAGGTCAGCCTGGTCTACATAGGCAGCCAGGACCACAGAATAGGACCCTATCTCAAAATACAATTCATTAATTAATTAGTTAATTAAGAAGACATTTTGTCAGGTGTTGCGATAGGCACAGAAGTACCAGAACTGAGGCAAGATGAGTGTATCTGAGTTTGTGAGTTCCACGCCAGCTTAGGCCTCATAGCAAGTTACTAGGACACACAGCAAGAGTTGTCTTCAAAAAGAAATGTTGTAAACATTTTATAAAACTGGGGATGGAGAAGTGGCTTCAGGGTAAGTGGCTACTCTTCAGTTCAGTTCCCAGCCCCCACATGGCAGCTCAGAACTGTCTGTAAGTCCAGTTCCAGGGATCCAGTGCTGCCTTCTGGCCTCTGTGAGCACCATGTCTACCACACACATATGCAGGCAAAACACTTAGACACATAAAATAAATGACTAAAAGAAAATTTCAAAAACCATTTTATAAGATATTTGTGACAAGATCATGGCAGTAGGTGATTCAAAGGACACATTTTTGGTTAGTGCTTTCAGAAGTTTGTGTTCCTCGCTGATTTTCCCCAGTGCTCCAGCCCTTTGGGGAGATAGAACAGCACAGTGAGGAAGACATGGTGTACCAAAGCTGCTCACCTGCTGCAGCTGGGCAGCAGAGAGCAGGGAGAGGGGGAGCCAGCTCCTCCCCACCCAGTAACTCCCACAGAGGGCTAGTCTGTCCCTGAAGTGACGCTGAGGAGTGGCCATGTTGTTGTTGGATTACAGTTTGAAATAAGGGCAGGGAGTGGAGGCCAGTGGGAGAGCCCTGTCCTAGCATGAGCAGAGACCAACATCACAAAAGTGTGGGGACATGTTGGGAAAGAGACCTGCGATAACATTTCTTAAAGTCTGAGAGAAAATGTTTTATTCGTTAACACACTAAAATTGACTTTTTTATTTCCAGTTCATGCCAGTTGTTCAGACAGCAAGTGAACACAACCGTCCTGTGAACGGAAGTTACTTTGCCCAAATTAACCCTACAGATGGGAAGTGCCTGCTGGAGAAATACAGCCAAAAATACCATGACTTTGGATGCGCACTGCTGGCTAATCTTTTTGCCAGTGAGGGCCAACCTGGCAAGGTGATTATGCCCATTACAGCATGCATTCTTTATGTCTTCTCAGCTAAAAATTTGAGCTTTTATAGTTCTCCGAAGAAAATCAGATGTGCCAATGCCAAAGCTTTTATATAATTAAATAATATTATATTAATTAATTAATTATTCAGAACAGTACAGGGAAAGACAAAATCTTTTTTAAAGCCAAAGTTAAGAATATTACTTAGGAATGGGTTGGGGATTTAGCTTAGTGGTAGAGTGTTTGCCTAGCAAGCACAAGGCCCTGGGTTCGATCCTCAGCTCAAAACAAACAAACAAACAAACAAAAAAGAAGAATATTGCTTAGTAAACAGGACACTTTTCTGAGTAGAAGATAACAAGATACTGATCTAGGGTGTTGTCATTTGCATGGAACAATAAGATTGTGCCTACTTACGGGTAGTAAATAAGCATTTGTTTATTCCGGAATAACCGGAATTGTGCCAGAAGTGGTGGTAGCTAAAACAAGAAAAGGAGAAGGAGTACCTGCTTCATCTCAGTATTAGCCTCTGTGAGAACTTAGATCTTGAAAGAAGAGCCACTTCGGCTACTTGAGAAATGAAATAGAGATCTAAAAGTACCCAAGAACGTAGAGGGACCTTGCCCAGAATTTTACAGGAAGTAAGACCTTGTAAACATGTCATGAGCCCCTATTACCAGAGATGAATCCCATTAAGCCTGGTAATTCTCAGACTTTCCCCATCTTGGTCTCCAGAGTTCAGTGTAGGACTCAGCTCAAGGACTCATGAATAAGATTATTGGAGTCACACATAGCTGGTGTGTGCGTGTGCGTGTGTGTGGTGTGTGTGTGTGAGAGAGAGAGAGAGAGAGAGAGAGAGAGGTTTAATTAAGACAAGGACTGAGACACCTCAATTCTAATCTGTGTGCTGAGCAGACAAAACTATTTCCGTGGTGGCAGTAAGTTTCTTTTTCTTTTTTTTTTTTTTTTTTTTGAGCTGAGGATTGAACCCAGGGCCTTGCTCTTGCTAGGCAAGTGCTCTACCACTGAGCTACACCCCCAGCCCAGCAGTAAGTTTTATAATGGTACAGTTAGGTAGTTATCGACATAGAATTGACAGTTGGTGAGGTTCTGTCCGTCATTTCACCCTCTGCAGGTCATCAAGGTACAAGCCAAGAGAAGAACAGGACAACTCAACTTCGTGACTTGCATGAGGCAGACTCTGGAAAAGCACTATGGAGACAAGGCTGTGGGGATGGGAGGCACCTTCGTCGTGCAGAAGGGGAAAGTCAAGGCCCACATCATGGTAAGGGCTCTGCGGCCTGCATAGCCGCGGCAGCTGTTCACAGTGTGTGGGGATGAGGGGCAGAGTCCTGCTGAATACTTCAGGCTAGCCTCAGACTTACTTAGAGACTGCATTGACTTTGGATTAACAAGTCTTTTGCCTCGGCCTCCTAAGTGCTAGGATTACAGATATATACCATTCATGGTAAAAGTTTTTAATTTTCACATGGCCCAACAAACCATCATCAACCCTGGGGTCACAGGAATGTTCCCCTGTGGTTTTTTGTTCATTTCTGTAAATTTTAGCTCTGACAGTCTGTCTTTGCTCCATTGAAGGTAGCTTATATATGGTGCAGAGATCACATAAGCTTCACCCCTCTGCATGTGTGTGTCCGGTTTTCCCTTTGACTGGTGCCTGACACTCTTGTTGAAACATCACTCACCCATGCAGGAGAAATGACTTAGTGGTTAAGAGCACTTGCTGAGGACCTGGGTTCAGTTTCCATCCCCCACATAGTGGCTCATAACCTTCATTAACTCCAGTTCTAGGGGATCTGATGCCTTCTTTGGGCTCCACGGGCACCAGGCATGCACATGGTGCACACACATACATGCAGGCAAAACATGAAAACACATAAAAATAAAAATACCTTTTTAAAAAGGAAAGAAATCATTTGTTCCCACTCCATGCAAGGCTTTGTTTCTGGCCTCTCTCCTCTGCTGCATTGGTCTAGATGTGTTCTGGTTAGTTTTGACATGGGGAGAACCTCGGCTGAGGAAGTGCCTCCATTTGATTGGCCTGTGAGCAAGTCTGTGGGGTATTTTCTCAATTAATGCTTGATATGGGAGGGCCCAGCTTACTATGGGCAGGGTGGTATAAAAAATAAGGCCTAGCAAGCCGTGGAGCCAGTAAGCAGCACTCCTCTGTGGTCTGGGCTTCAGTGCCTGCCCCGACGTCCTTCATGATGGACTGGAAGCTGTAAGGTGAAATGACCCCTTCCTACTGAGGCCGTTGATTGTGGTTTATCATAGCAGTGGGAAGGAGCAGGGAGAACATCCTGGCTGTTTGGCTGTCACCTGTCAATCATGCTAACTAAGAAGTGAAAACTTCTCACTTCTTTTACAGAATTGTTTTTAAAATTTCACTAGTATTTCATAGAAAGTTTAAGTGGATTTGCCCACTTAGAAAGAAAGAAAGAGCCAGGCAGTGGTGGCACACGCCTTTAATCCCAGCACTTGGGAGGCAGAGGCAGCCGGATCTCTGTGAGTTCGAGGCCAGCCTGGTCTACAAAGAGAGTTCCAGGAAAGGAGCAAAGCTACAGAGAAACCCTGTCTCAACGCCCCCCCCCCCCAAAAAAAAAAGAAAAAAAGAAAGAAAGAAATCATTAAGATTTAAATAGCAGCTTGGTATGGTGGTGCATGTCTTTAATCCAGGACTTGGGAACAGAGGCAGGCAGACCTCTGTGAGTCCCAGGCCAGCCAGAGATACATAGTGAGACCAGCATCTAAATAGCAGTTATGTTGACTTTCTCTGCTTTGCCCTTTGCCGTGCTGATGATCAAACCCAGGGCCTCACAGTCACTTTACCACTGAGCCTCATCCCCACAGTGATGAGTCTTGTTACTGGGTGGGGGTGGGGTCCTAGGGATAGAAGCCAAGGTCTTACACCCAGGAGGCAGGGACTGCGGTGCTGGTAAGACACCCTCAACACTGACCAAGTCCTCAGACAGTCTTCATGAGTACCAACATCTCGATCTCCAGTCATCTCTGTCTTCCCTAAACACAGCACATTTTCCCATCCTAACTTCTCTGTGCTTTTATTATTGTGTGTGGTGTTTGTGTGAATGCAGGGGCACACGTGTGGAGGTCAGAGGACCATTTTCAGAAGTCTGTCCTCAGGCTGAGAGTTGCCTGCTCTCGAGGCCTGGAGATAAAGTTTAATGCCCAAATCCCACTTAGATAGACTCTGTAGTCCTCTGACTTCCACATTGGCACTGTGACACACACACCCATCATGCACACATACATTAATAATCTTTTTTTTAATAGAAAGTTGGAGTTTTTCTCCCATTGTGCATTTGAGGGGTCAAATTCAGGTTGCAAGGACTTTGACATGCTGAAGCAAATTGCTGGCCTCACTCTCATTGCTTCCAGCAATTTTTATAGTTTCCTATATATGTCCTCTCACCTCCTTTTTTAAGCTTATTGAAAAGTATTTTATTCTCTTTAATGCCTCTACCAACTTGCAGGGCCTTGTTTCTCTCTCTACCACTTGCTATTCCTGGCAGCAGTTACGGGGTACAGATCAGACTCACAAGAACTGGGGCTGGGGCTCGGCGGAGAGGCTTTGACTAGCATGTGCAAGGCCCTGGGTTTGATCCCTAGCACTGGAGAAAAAACAAAAGACTGGGGTGGAAGGATTGGAAAGGGAAAGCCAAGTAGCTCTGTGATCAAGTGCTGATGGTCTCAGTCTCCAGAACTACAGCAGAAACATAGTTTAGAATGGGGAGGGGCTGGGCCTATGGCTTAGGGGCACAGTACTTGGCATAAGTATTAACAGGTCCCCATTTATCACAAAAAAATTAAATGAAATTAAAATTACACATCAAATGGAAAACATACAGCAGAGAGACTGAAAGTCTATGAAAAGTAAAAGCAGATAGTAATTGCCTCACTCCTTCATTGACTGAGGAATTAGTCTTAGTTTGTACAGATTGATTAAACTGGGGTATGTAATTAATGCCAAAACCATTCAGTGAGATGTATAAAATTTACAGTGAGGTCATATTTTAAATGTCTTTAATTCTCATTTAATAGTGGGGTGTTTTCCTGTTTAACTTTTTTTTTCAGCCAGCAGAGTTTTCTTCTTGCCCATTGACCTCAGACGAAGCAGTCAGTAAGTGGCTGCATTTCTTTGAGATGACGGCTCCTTTGGTCTGTCTGCCAGTTTTTGTGTCCAAAGACCCGGTGAGTCTTCATCTGCCTTTTATACTCAGTTATAATGCTTGGTGGCATACTCATTTTTAAAATATTTACTCTGTGTGTGTGTGTGTGTGTGTGTGTGTGTGTGTGTGTGTGTGTGTTCGTGCACACTTGCACACCACATGCTACAGCACATGTGTGGAGAACACCTTGTGAGAGTCACTTCCCTTCTACCACTGAGTACACAGATCAGACTCGGCTTGTCTGCCTGGGCAGCAAGCACTTTGCCAGCTGGACCATCTTGCCAGCCAAATATGGATTTTGTTATTTAAGCATGAGGATAGCCTTGTATGTTTTGTGGGGGTGGTAGTGGTTTGGGGTTTTTTGTTTGTTTGTTTGTTTGTTTGTTTGTTTGAGACAGGGTCTCTCTACACAGCCCTAGCCATCCTAGAACTCACTTTGTAGACCAGGCCACATGCCTCTGGTTCTCAAGTGCTGGAATTAAAGGCATGTGCCAACACACATGATTTCTTTTTTTAATTTCTTGACCTCATGCATCAGTCCAGGCCACCACCAACTCCTTATGTAGGCAAGGATGACCTCTTGCCTGCATCTGCCTTCTCAGTGCTGAAATTACAGGCATGTATCACCATGCCCAGCTTATGGGAACTGTTCTGAAAGATGAGGGGATACATGGCTTTCTACACTCACTGAGTGTTAGGCAGAGCAGATTTTACCTTCAGTAAAGTAAAAGAACAGGCTTTGTAAATTACACAGAAGTTGTTCTATTAAATAATAAAAGAGCTGGGCGTGGTGGAACATGCCTTTAATCCCAGCACTCCCTAGGTTCTCTGTGAGGTCCAGGCCAGCTCGGGCTACTTAGTGGGTCCTTGTCTCAAAAAACCAATAAATAATAATAAAGCACAAGATTTGGATCTCTTACCATTGTATTTGGAGTTCATCATATTCTAATGCTACAGGCTAGAAATAGGTGCTATTAGCTAATTCAAAGAAAGTGTCTGCCAAAATAGTGATGGGTAGGCCTTTGGAGCCAGTGACAGTATCTAAGATTTTATCTTTACAAGACTGTGAAATGATCAGTTAACAGATTACCAGTGACAACATCTTGTAGTAGTAGAAATACTGTAAATGTGGCTGTTGACAGAGTCAGTCCTGAGCAGAATGCCATATAGGTATCAATGGAGCCGAAGCATTTAAACTGTCTTCAGCTATATTGTAATTTGTGAAGAAAGAAACTAAATGTTGTTACTTTTGTGTGTGTGGATGTTTTGCTGACATGTGTGTCTATGTACCATGTGTGTGCCTGTTGACCCTGGAGGCCATAAGAGGGTGTCAGATTCCCTGGAACTGGAGTTACAGATGGTTACAGCTGCCACATGGGTGCTGAGAATTGCACCTGGGTCCTCTGGAAGAGCAGCCAGTGCTCTTAACTGCTGAGGCATCTCCCCAGTCCCCTGTGGTGTTGATTATTAAATAAGCAGTATGCAGAACAGTCACAGAAAGCTACAGTTTGGATAAAAATGCTAAGAGTCTCCCCAGAAGGACATACAGGAAGGTGCTCATGGCTGCTGCCTTGAGGAAAGGAAGGGAAGAAAGAAGGAAGTTACATCTCCGTGACTGTGCTGACTACCCTCTTGGAGTGTCTTATCATGTGACTCCATTGCTTCCTTAAACACTAGTCAGCTGGAAGATGGAACTCAGTGATAGAGCCCTCACCTGGCATACATGAGGCCCTGGATTCAAGCACCAGCACTACAAAACATTTAATTGCAGGTTTAGTGATAAGAGGCCTAAGATCTGTCATTCAGGAGATACAGGTCAGAAGATTGGGAGTTCAAATCTAGTCTTAGCCATGTAGTAAGTTCCTGTCTCAAAGAACAAAATGTGATGTTAAAAAACTTTTTAAAAGTAACAAAAGGTAGCAGGGCAGTGGAGGCCCACTCCTTTAATCCCAGCACTCAGGAGGCAGGCAGATCTCTGTGAGCTGGAGGCCAGCCTGGTCTACAGAGATCCAGAACAGGCACCAAAACTACACAGAGAAATCCTGTCTGGGAAAAAAAAAAAAAAAAAAAAAAAAAAGCAAAAGGCTTCTCCTTCCCTTAAATACATTGTAATCAAAATAGTTTGAATCCATACTAACAGACTGTCCATTGTCCTAGGGGCTCGATTTGAGGCTGGAGCACACTCATTTCTTCAGTCATCACGGAGAAGGTGGACATTACCACTATGATACTACCCCAGACACAGTGGAGTATCTTGGCTACTTCTCGCCTGCACAATTCCTCTATCGCATTGATCAGCCCAAAGAGACCCATGCATTTGGGAGAGATTAAAGCAGTTGATGCTTGCTTAGAAGAAATGATTAGCTAAGGTTAAATCACTAACTCGGGAGCTGATACTAATTCGAAAATCCACTAGAGGCTCTGAAGAGAGTGCTTCCATAGCAAGCAAATCCCCAGCTTAATCTCCAGCACAGAAGAAAAACAGTAAGAGTCATTTCATTACATAAACACTATTTTTATGGCATTTGAAATGCAAGGATATGGATACATGATACCCATATTATTTTGCATCTTTCTTGTGAAGGAGATTCCTTCTCCTTAAACCTTATGCCAAGGACCCCAACATAGATTTAGCAGGATGGTGGAGGATGGATGGGAATCCAGAGACCTGTTTGTTCCTCTTCCCAATGTGACTACATTTCAAAAGAATGATACATTACTGTGTGATGGTGGTTAATGTGTGGTGATGATGATTGGAAAAATTCTTGCTGCTCTGTGTTACAGAACCTGGGATCATTAGCCAGAAATCAACTCTCCAACCTTGATAATGTCAACAAGGTGTGGGTCTAAGAACTCCTTAGAAATAAGATACAAATAAGTGTTCTGATTCTCTATTTTGTAGTGCACATGACTTGTGAGTATGAATCCCCAAATTATTTTTAAATAAACACGATTTTGAGGCAGAACTGAATAAAGTCATGTTTAATATTGGTTTTAGTATCTTACCTACATAAAAGCAATATTACTATTCTTTTTAAAATGTGTATGTGTATGCTACCTGTGTGCATGGGTGCATTCAGTGCCTATGCATATGGAGGCCAGAGGGGATGCCCAGTATCTTTCTCTCTGCCTTAAATACTGAGGCTTGCTGATTGAGCTAGGCTAATGAGTCAGAGCAATCCTGACTTCACCTACTGAGCACTGGGATTACAATGAGCTGCCACACCCACCTGGCTTTTTAATGTGGGTTCTGTAGATCCAAACTCCAGTCTTCATATTCATTCATCAAGGACTTTATCCACTTTATCTCTCCAGCCCAGTGTATGTATGTATGTATGTATTTTGGTTTTTTGAGACAAGGGTTTCTCTGTGACAGGATAGCCCTGGCTGTCCTGGATCTCACTCTGTAGACTAGACTGGCCTTGAACTCACAGAGATCCACCTGCCTCTGCCTCCCAAGAGCTGGGATTAAGGAATGCGCCACCACCGCCTGGCCCAGTGTTAGTATTCTTTCATTTCACTTCCCCCCTCTGGAGCTGTGTGAGGTGTTAATTCCCCTTTGTAGCACACTGCCAACATACACATGCACTAAATATGTGTTGGCTGGATGATTATGCACGACATGTCACTAGATTCTGAGATATGTTTAGTTGGAAAATCCAAATAAAGATTATGTGATTAATATATGATATTAATATGTGAAGAGAAATACAGCAGGGGTGGAATGTAAAGAGAATTCTATTTCCTCATGGGGTCCCATGCTGAGAGGGTAGATTCACTTCCTTAATTTAGTTTAGATATCAAGACTAATGAAATCGCATACCAATGAGGTATTAATCCTGATATAATGAAGGTTTCTGGACAGATCAGGACAGCTACTAGGCCTGTCTGAAAAAAATGGCCTCACAGAACAGGGAAAGATTGGCTTTAATGGTTCCTGCATGAGTTTTGAATTTCCCACAGGTATCAAAGGAGCATCTGGGGGCTCTTGAGTTGTCAAATTGTAGGGTACAAGGGAAAGTGGAGACAGTACAATTTAAAGGCATGCCATTTAATTTAGTAAGACAAGCCATGGCAACTCTTACATAGGAACATATTTAATCAAGGTCTGGTTTACAGTTCAGAGGTTTAGTCCATTGTCATCATGGCTGGAAGCACGGCGGGTACATGTGGATGTGGTTGGTGCTTGAGAGGGGCTGAGAGTTCTACATCTGGATCCTCAGGCAGCAGGAAGGGAGAGTGAGCCACTGGGCCTAGCTTGAACTTCTGAAACCTCAGAGTCCACTCTCTGACACACTTCAACAAGGCCACACCTCCAGTCATGCCACTCCCTGTGAGTGTATGGGGGCCATTTTCTTTCTTTCTTTCTTTCTTTTTTTTTTTTTTTTGGTTTTTCAAGACAGGGTTTCTCTGTATAGCTTTGCGCCTTTCCTGGGACTCACTTGGTAGCCCAAGTGGCCTCGAATTCACAGAGTTCCACCTGCCTCTGCCTCCCGAGTGCTGGGATTACAGGCGTGCGCCACCACCGCCTGGCTTCAATGGGGCCATTTTCATTCACACCACCACAGCAGTGGAGCATCAAAAGTAGAATTGGGAGCTGGAAAGATGGCTAAGAAGCACTTGCTGCTCTTCCAGAGGACCTGAGTTCATTCCCTACCACTCACGGGAGGCAGCTCACAACTCCAGCTCCAGAGATTCCAGTGCCATCTTCGACCTTCATGAAAACCTGCACATGCATCCAGGGGTGGACACACACACACACACACACACACACACACACACACACACACCCCTCGGCTGGGACTGGACTGCCACAGAGTTAAATTGAACCAGAAAGAACTGATACTTGTCATTGTACAGCTGGCCCAGTGCTCTCTGTTCCACCTGGAAATCCAGGGGAGGCAGGCTTGTTGAAAGTTGGTCTCCAGCAGCTTTCAACTCCCTCGGTGTGGCAGTAGTCAGTGGTGGCAGTTGGTGGGAGGGGCATTGTCAAGTGGCACTCTCTAATGCTTCCACTTCCCGTTTTCTTTATGCCCTGACCACTGTAGGAACTTTTCAGTGTTGTCCTTTAGTTAAATGATTAAGCAACAGCTGTCTGAATCAGCAACTTCAACACCGCCGCTACCAGCAACAGTTACACCACAAGGGCTTTAGGCGGAGGGAATTCTGTTCCCTCTGGCTCCAATTCCGGCAAAACTATGAAGGGAATTTAACTAAACCTCTCTCCCTCTAAAGAGCTCAAGATTCAAAGGTTAAGGTGGAATTCTGCTCTTCAGAGGCTGAATAGCAGGTAGCTCACCTCCTCTCCTTGCTCTCCTCCTCCAAAAAGTCCTTTAAAAACCCTTTCTCACCTGGCTCCTCCCTAAGACTTCCTGTCAGCTAGTTTCTGACTCAGCCTCCTAACCACAGGTGAACTTTATTTAATCAACTCTTTGCATCATTAAGCTAAGTTCTAGAGCATAAACAAAAGTAACAAACCTTGACATCATACTCAACATTTCAGCATCTTCAGCTATCAGTGCCACGGTCACAACTACTTGAGATGTGCTAGAGCCGTGTTTGAGAGCCAGCTGTTCAGACAATGGACAGTGGGCCCAATGAGGATCACTCAGGAAGCATCTTCTCAAGCAGACTGACTCTCCAAGGCTTTAAGGACTCCACCAGGGGCACTCTTGCCTGTGGGCATTGTCAGGAGTAAGTCAGAGGTGAGCCACAAGAAAATATTACAGAGATTCAGCTGTGTATTAAAGCTATACTTTGACCAGCCAAGGGTCTGTCAAAAGGCAAGCCATTTATTATGAATATTTGGTGCTATCCAGCTTTTAATATTTCAGCTGTCTTCTGCTATGAAATTCTGTATGCCCAAATATTTCCAAACCAAACCTGCTGAACTTCTAGGTTACTTACTCCCCCCAATCCCCCCACTCTCCCACCCCCCCACTGAGCCTAGGAGACAAGCTGGCTGGAGCATTAGACCATCAGACCATTACCTGCCTCAAGGCCTAGAATAGAAAAGGTATTTACATATTAAGGTAGAAGGTAGAACAACATTCCTGAGAAGGCAGAGAACCTCGAGGCCAGGCAAAGAAAGGACAGGCATTTTCTGTAGAGCAGACAGAACAGTGTGGCCAGAGAAAAGAAAGGAAGACAGGTTTTGTAGGCAGTAAGGCAGAACTCTTGTAGAGTCCATCAGTGCCAGGAGTAGAGAGTAGTAGAAATGGAGAACGAGGAAACAGAGGACAAAGATGAGGCTGGAAGCAGAAGAGCTTAGACGTTAGCAGGACTATGAGAGGGAACCGGAAGGAACTGAAGCTATGGAGACAGGATTTCATCCCAGAGAAATAAAGTAGACGGACAAGGAGCTTGTCGCATATAGAGTTACTCCTGCCCTGAACGCCTGATGGAGCTGTAGCTGTATTGATAGAACTTCGGCTTAGGGGAATAAAGTTAACAGATACAAGGACATAGTGTATATAGATTTTTTTTCTCTCAGATATCCCACACCAGACATAGCACAATCTCCAGGAACTCTGGGTAATCAATACTTCTGTGGACTACAGCTTCCTCAGCGGTCAGTCAGCTGTGCTGAAGCCTCCATCCACACTTAGTCTTGGGAAGCAAGGGCCCGAGGACTTACAAAAGATTATTAGACAAGGCAAGGTTGTTCAGGAACCCAGCATCAGATTCAAGGTGGTATCAAAAGCCAGCCTGGTCCACAGAGTGAGTTCCAGGACAACCAGGGCTACACAGAGAAACCCTGTCTCAAAAAACCAACCAGCCAACAAAATAACAACAATGAAAACACTGGACAGAAGTAGGAGAGTTAGTACCTGCCAAGCTGTGGGCCACAGCTGCCAACCTGCTAAGGTTTCTTGCTTTTTCCAGTACGGCCTACATTACTGAAAGTGAGCACGGAAAGGCCATTCAATAAAAGGCATTGCTGGCTGACACCACAACACCATGAGAGGCAGTACAGGAAGATGCCTCTTGACAGACTGAGGAGTAGCCTGCTTATACAGTCCAAGAAGCCATTTGTTTCACTAGTGACATATCGTGTGCGTGTGCGTGTGCGTGTGTGTGTCCAAAGTCCAGATCCCCAAAAGACCACCCACAGACCAAATCCGATACAAAAAAAAAAAAATCAAAGTGTCCTTAATGCGAGTTAACTCAAGCTTCTCTGTCCAACTGACCAGCAGCAGAGGAGGAGAGACCTCAGACAGCACAGGGTGAGGGAGGGTTTTTATAGTGGCTAGACAAGAGGGATTGGGGGATTCCAAGACGCCTAGTTACAGACCTGGGATTGGCTCAAGCCCTGGTTAGGGTATCTGGATTGAGTTGACTGGCTCTCTTGGCCTAGGGAATTGTAACATTTTAGTCTCAGCAGAGGAACACCTAGAGCTGCTTGTCTGCTTCTGATTGGCCCCTTCCTGGGTGGAGGGGTGGGGGATGGGGGGGAAGGTGTTCCAGTTCTCTAGGGCAAAGGTCAGGGGCAGTCGGGGAGTTGGGGTGGGGTGGGGCGGGGAATCCCATTCAGGCCTTTTTGCTGTGGCAGTACTTCTGCTGAGGCCTGGGGCTCCCACGTGTGAGTCTGAGTGTATACCATATGTGTGAGGTGGCTGCAGAGACTGCACAACAACCCTCCATTTTGTCATTTTCGAGGACAGGGCCAAGACAATCAGTTACAATCTTTTGTGTAGGTATATCAAGGTGTCCTTGGGGTGTTAAGACAGATGGTGCAGCCTGGAGGGTAAATCTCGCTAACTGTTTGACTCAATCCTTTTGCTGGAGGTAGCCCCATCAACAAGAGAGAGTCCAACGGCTGCTCATTAATAGTGAAATTCCCATGTACAGTGTATTTGTGAGTGCGTACATAAAGTATTTATTTGGAATGGTGCATACATCTTCACCGTCAACCTCACTGAATGTAAAATCACCTAGAGGGTGTGTCTGTAAGGATGTTCCCTGAGAAGTCTAACTGGGAAGTGAAAACCTACCTGGAAGATGGGTGGACGCATCTCCTGGACTGGTGTCCCAGACTGAATGGGGGGGGGGGGGGGGGGGTAAGCTGAGTGTTTCAAAAGAAAAAAAAATCAAACTAATCAAATGATTAACCAACTAACAAAGGAGCCGCGTGTCTCAATAACCAGTTAACAAATTAATTAAGTCAATAGGAAAGAAGCTATTTCAAAAACCAAGCTGCCAATTAACCAACTAACGAAGATACTTCCAGCGCCCGGGGTCTCAAGACTTGCCCACCCTGCCTTCCCGGCAGCTGCTGCACCTCCGTCAACCGGAAGCTCTCTTGTGCAGCACACCGGAAGTGTCCGAGCAGCTGGACCGCCACGCCTGCTCAAAGTGTTCCGCGAGACGCGGAGCATTGTGGGGTGGTGGTGAGCGGTTGGCTTCCGTCTGGGCGGCAGCGGCTGGCTTTCGGGGTGTGTGGCGTGCAGTCTCCGCGTCCCTCCTTGTTACTGCGTCTCCACCGTGCTGCCCGCAGGCCAGTGCCAGCATGTCGGGCGTGCGAGCCGTGCGCATCAGCATCGAGTCAGCCTGCGAGAAGCAGGTGCAGGAGGTGGGCCTCGATGGCACCGAGACGTACCTGCAGCCGCTGTCTATGTCCCAGAACCTGGCGCGCCTGGCGCAGCGCATCGACTTCAGCCAGGGCTCCGGCTCCGAGGAGGAGGAGGCGGCGGGGCCCGACGGCGATGCGCAGGACTGGGCGGGCGCCGGGGCCGAGCAGGACGACGAGGAGGGTGAGGTGTTCTCTGCCCCGAGGGTCTTCCCGAGGGGTAAAGTGCGTCTTGTGGTGAAGAGCTAGGCGGCCTTGAGCCTGCCACTTTGCTTGTCTGTGCATGTAGGTGATGAGTAGCAGCCGTCACTGTAAAGAGATGTGATAACTGCAATGGGAAGGCCGACCTACTCGGGACTCAGGTCGTGTACAGCGTAACAGGCCAGGAGAAGCATTCGATTTTTTTTGTTAGAACAGCTGAAAGCTTTGCGGAAATTTTGGTGGAGACGGGTGATTCTTAAAGATCATCTCGGAAGCTTTGAAGTGAATGAATTACAAGGAAACAAAACTCAAAGAGGAATTTGGAGAAGAAACCAGACTGGATTTTAGATTCTCCTTGTTATCAGAAGTTGTTGTTGTTGTTGTTTGAAAACACCGTTCTTTATTTAGTGATGCCACAGGATCGGTGTAAGTGGAGATGTTCGTGTGAAGTGTGGTAATACAGGCATTCCTAGCCCTCACCAGGAAGAGGCAGATTTCTGAGCTAATAGTGAAACACCGTCTCAAAAAGTAAATAAAAATTTAAATGTAGTTTTTCATAAAGTTGGTAGAAAATTAAAACATTGTTATTGGCCTATGTTTTGAAAGGTAGATCAGCTCAGCAGTTGTGTATCTCATTTGATCCATTAAATCCCCCACTTACAGGAAGAACTATACAGCACAAGTATATATTGAATTACAGTACTGACGTCATTAGAAGAGCTTGACCTATCTGTTAAGTAGGAGTGCTTAAATGTGACACGCCTCCAAGGTTTCCAAATGTCCTGTGGCAGCGGTTCTCAGTCTTGTGACCTCCTTGGTCATTTACCAGATACATTATGATTCATAACAGTAGCGAAATTACAGTTATCAAGTAGCACCAAAAATAATTTTATGGTTGGGGGTCACCACAACGTGAGGAACTGTATTAAAGGGTCGTAGTGTTAGGGAGGTTGAGATCTGCTGTCCTAGGGTGTGTGAAAGAATGAATGGGAACTATATGCTGGTGTGAGGTGTCTCTAGGACACAGCAAAGGAAGGAAAGGGCAAGTAACAGGAGAATAGGAACGGATTGTGTAAATTATCGGAAAAAACCTTTGGAAGGGTTTATCCCCACTGTTAGTAATGGGTATGTCTCAGAAGGGAGGATACTCATACCTGGGAATAAAGGAAATCTCACTTTCACTCCCTGATGCTTTTAGCTTGAATTCTGTGGAGTGAGCGCATATTAAAAATTGATTAAAAGGAAAATATGCTTTTGCAGCCAATAGCAATGCTGGTGTTGTAGGCCATTTGAGGCTTTGCCTGCTTTTTTTTACAGTTTAGAAACCCACTACAGTTATTCAAGTTCTAATGCTGGGAGGAAGCAGGTTGTTTACAGTTCAGTGCTTGTCCGGCATGAATGAAGCCCTAGGTTAAAAAAGATATTTGAGTGTCTACTACCTAAGACATAATGACAGATTTGGCCTGTGGAAATTAGACTGCATTTGTTTTGCCATAGAAGGAATGTGGTGTTAAATGCTAACAGCTTAAGATAGGGTGGTGAGGAGGAGATGAAAGGGATGGTTTGGAAGAAAACCTGATTCTCCTTTTCATAAACTTTTAAAAATAATTTATTTTAATTCATTTATGTGCATTGGTGAGAAAGTGTTAGATCCCCTGGAACTGGAGTTACAGACAGCTGTGAGCTACTATGTGGTTGATGCAAATTGAACCCAGGTCCTCTGGAAGAGCAGCCAGTGCTCTTAATTGCTGAGCCATCTCTCCAGCTCCCTTTTCATACTGTTAAAACCTCTAATTAAACTTTCTTCTTTTATTCAGTATAACCAGTAAAACATTCCTGCTTTTCCTTTCTGTTTTTCAGGGTTGGTAAAATTCCAACCTTCTCTGTGGCCTTGGGACTCAGTGAGGAACAATTTGCGAAGTGCCCTCACAGAGATGTGTGTACTCTACGATGTCCTCAGTATTGTCAGGGACAAAAAGTTCATGACTCTGGACCCTGTCTCTCAGGATGCACTTCCTCCCAAACAGGTACATGTGGCCTTTAACCAAACAGCTTCTCTTAAGTCCCAGGACCAACATTTGGTTGTATGCATTTTATTTTCTTGAAAAATGAAATCCACGAGCTAGAGAGCTGGAATATGATTGCACATATTGGTGCAGATGACCGGAGTTCCGTCTTCACAACCACATGAGACAGTTCACAACTGCCTACAGCTGCAGCTCCAGGAGGTCAGACTCTCCTGACCTCTTCATATGCACAGACACACATGCTCACATAACAGAGTAACGTTATTATTAAGAAAGAGAAAAATTGAGAAGTCCGGGTGAAGATGTAAGGACTGAGCGCTTCACAGATGAGGAGCATCGTTGAGTCAGGCTCCTTTAAGTAGGAACAGAGTGATATGGTCTCTCTCTCATCTCACCCAGCTTAGCTAGCTTCTAAAGTCAGCTGAGGTTGGAGGTATTCAGAGCAGTATGGTCATAGAAGACTGTGGCCTTTTTATAAAACTTACCTGTGTCTTTTTGCTTTGTTTTTTGATACATTCCTACAGTCAGAAAACTTGTACTTAATAGACTTATCAATTGGTCGTTGTGGTATCCACAATCTAAGGTCAGTTTTCAACATCTTCAGTGAGTGAGTGAGTGTAGTGCTATGTGACTGATACCAGTCACAATTTCAGAAGTACTTTAGTAGGTTTAAAGTGTGTTCACAGAAGGTTCCTACTTGGTCAGAAGTTGTTTATTGTAAGCTGGGCATTGATGTGTGCCATGTAGGTGGTGGTTTCTATGCATAGGTTATATCTAAGCAGGGATTTGGAATTTAATGTGAAGTGTGAGTGCCACAGAAAGTTATGAACTGGGTAGGGGCTGGGATGGTGAATAAGGACAGGGCCCTGCCTAGGTTTGCCCCGGGTGGTACATTGCTGAGTTTAGTTTCTAGACCACTGTGGCAGTTTTGACCTAAAGTCTTTTTGTAACTTGGCCAAGAAAAAGGTTACTTCTGTTTAAAAAAGGTTTGCAAGGGAAATTTTTTTTCAAAATCTTGGTATATGTTACTTCACCACCCACCTGTTTTCTTCTACAATTCATTTTGTATATGTACTTGTGTGTGCACACATGTGTGGAAGGGTGTAGAGGACAGAGGTGTCTTCTTCAGTTGCTCTCTCAATTATCATATCTTTGAGTCAGCTTCTCTTCCCAAATGTAAAATTCACCAGTTGGTTAGATTGGCTGTCCAGCAAGCCTCCAGAATTGTCCTTCCTCCCTGGGACTGGGGTTACCGGTGTGTGGGGCTGCACTGGGGTTTATGTGGGTGCTGGGGCTAGAACTCAGCAGGCCCTCGTGCTGGCATGGCAACAGTCACCCTTCTTCCTCCCTGTTTTTGTTTGTTTGTTTTCATTACAAATTTCCTGCTCGAGAAGAGATGTAGTTTTAAAGTTATCTAAAATAATTTGGAACTCCAGTTGGGATAGGAAAAGAGCTGACTTCTTTTTGGTAGAGTCCTCAGACACTGCAGCTGATCTCTAAGAAGAAGTCCCTTGCTGGAGCAGCTCAGATCCTACTGAAGGGAGCAGAAAGACTGACCAAGTCAGTGACTGAGAACCAGGAAAACAAGCTCCAGAGGGACTTCAACTCTGAGCTCTTGAGGCTACGGCAGCACTGGAAACTGAGGAAGGTTGGAGATAAGATCCTGGGCGACCTGAGCTACAGAAGTGCAGGTACAGATTCTGACCTTAGAAACTGCTTTGTGTGAGCAAAGGAGGTAAGATGATGTCTCCCAGCCTCCTGTCGTGATCATTTCTCAGCTCCCTGTTGTACAGTGGTATTTAATTTCTTTACCTGTCAACCAAAACATTCTTGGCAGGGCCTGGAGTCTTAACACTTGAAGGCTGAGTGGGAGGGTCAACAGTTCAAGGCAATCTTTGCCTACATGAGACCCTATCTTTAAAACTCCACACAGACCAGTCTTACTATAGCCATATAATAAACAACCTGCCATCAGTTTGAAAACCTTTTAGATACATTTAAGAGAGAGAGTTCAAGGATGGGCTGTTTAAGGTTCAGAGCTCAATGGGAGATGGCCAAGCATTCCTGCTGGGATGCTTGAGAGCAGTAGTAGAAATGAACCAGACTCCTTGTGCCAGAGTCAGGCTGTTACTAAAACACAGTGAGTCGGGTCAGTGCCCCTACACTGATGTGAATTCTACTGCAAGATGAATCGGGGCTTTCTGGTTTTAGACATTATAAGTTCTTTCTCCCAAAACAATTATGGGCAAATATTTGATTTTTCTTTGTGATGGTCCTTTGAGATTATAGAAGAATTTAGTTGCATTCTTTTAACTGCAAGAAGATCCTGACTGTCTTCCCTTGTTAGACAGGCATTGGACCTAACCATCCACTCATAATGTAGCAGTTACTTAGACTTCTGACCTGTACAGAGGTGCTTCACATAAAAGTAGAGGAACTGGCTGAAAATAGTACTGTAAGCACTGTTGCTCTGTCCTTCTGATGCTGAACTCAGATCTAAGAAATGTACTCATAGAGGCATGTTCATTTTATCAACACTCCATTAGATACAATGTGTGGCTTGTGGAGGTCACCACCATGCTTGCATAGTATTTTGTTGTTGTCTTTTGGTTTTATTTTGACATACAGTCTCATTGTATAGCTCTGGCTTGCCTAGAATTCACTGTGTAGACCAGGCTGGTCTCATACTCTGTAGATTTACCTGCCTATACCTCTCTCCCACTTCCTCTTTTGGTTTGGCTCAGTAGTGTCTCCTCTCTCTGCACATACACATTTCCAGTGCAAAGAATTCATGCTTTAGTGATGTGGGTGTGGCGTGCTATACTTGACAGTTTATGTTAAGTTAATGTGCTGTGTTAATTTTTTTAATCTTTAATACCCAATTAGGCTCTCTCTTTCCCCATCATGGCACCTTTGAAGTGATTAAGAATACAGACATTGATTTGGATAAAAAGATACCAGAAGATTACTGTCCTCTGGATGTCCAGATTCCTAGTGATTTAGAGGGGTCTGCATACATCAAGGTACTGATTAGAGTCTTTTTCAAGTCATTTCTTGCCAATTACCCAGAAGCAACTTTGCTAACATTTTTTCATGTTGTCTAGGTTTCTATTCAGAAACAGGCTCCAGACATAGGTGATCTTGGCACAGTCAACCTTTTTAAGAGACCGTTACCCAAATCCAAACCAGGTATGTCATGGCATCCAACCTCCACTCTTATACTCACATAGTCAGTAAGCCAAACAGAGAGGAAAAGAGACCTGTGCTGTGAAAACAGTAGGAAGTCCATCTTTAAAAGCAGAGTTGGTGGTTATTGAAGATGGTTTGAGCATTGAGGGTTGAGAAAAACAGGGCTGCTCAGAAAGGCACCCCAGAACATGGATATGGGTTTCTCAAAGAACTGTCATCTGTCTTGGCTTTTTGAGGTAATCTTTGACTTTAAACTCATAATCCTTCTGCCTCAGCCTCTTGTGTCCTGGAATTGCAGGAAATAAGAGCCATGATTGCTTCTGGAAGCAAACTTCTTATTATTTACAAGTAAACCACTAGTGAAGAGCTGTATGTTTTTGTACAATGTAAAAGAAGTAAGATTTCAACCCATCAGGGAATAACATGAAAGTAGAGACAGAAAGAACGTAGGAGCCAGAGGTGGGGAGGAGGGCTGTGAAACAGTGTGTTCTGGGTATGACACCCCCATTACACATGTCCTCTCTGTGGCTGCGGTTACCTGCTGTGGATTAGTACAAGACTGTTTCACTGTGGATGGCTGAGGGGATTGTGAGGACCCTTACCCTTACTGAGGGACTATAGGCAGCTAATAGTTTCTATAGGCAAGGTGCAGCATTTTCCTCAGTGGTGTAGTGCAGGAGTCCCTGAAGGCTTTACAGCCAGCAGCAAAATGATCCAGATGAGGTAAGTATGAAACTTAGTTCATATTGACTTAGTCATCACTGTTCATCTCAGTCATCACTGTTCATCTCAGTCATCACTGTTCATCTCAGTCATCACTGTTCATCTCAGTCATCACTGTTCATGTCAGTCATCACTGTTCATGTCAGTCAGTCATCACTGTTCATCTTAGTCATCACTGTTCATCTCAGTCATCACTGTTCATCTCAGTCATCACTGTTCATCTCAGTCATCACTGTTCATGTCAGTCATCACTGTTCATGTCAGTCATCACTGTTCATGTCAGTCATCACTGTTCATGTCAGTCATCACTGTTCATGTCAGTCAGTCATCACTGTTCATCTTAGTCATCACTGTTCATGTCAGTCATCACTGTTCATGTCAGTCATCACTGTTCATCTCAGTCATCACTGTTCATGTCAGTCATCACTGTTCATGTCAGTCATCACTGTTCATGTCAGTCATCACTGTTCATGTCAGTCATCACTGTTCATGTCAGTCATCACTGTTCATCTCAGTCATCACTGTTCATCTCAGTCATCACTGTTCATCTTAGTCAGTCATCACTGTTCATCTCAGTCATCACTGTTCATCTCAGTCATCACTGTTCATCTCAGTCATCACTGTTCATCTCAGTCATCACTGTTCATCTCAGTCATCACTGTTCATCTCAGTCATCACTGTTCATCTCAGTCATCACTGTTCATCTCAGTCAGTCATCACTGTTCATCTCAGTCATCACTGTTCATCTCAGTCAGTCATCACTGTTCATCTCAGTCATCACTGTTCATCTCAGTCATCACTGTTCATGTCAGTCATCACTGTTCATCTCAGTCATCACTGTTCATCTCAGTCATCACTGTTCATGTCAGTCATCACTGTTCATGTCAGTCATCACTGTTCATCTCAGTCATCACTGTTCATCTCAGTCATCACTGTTCATCTCAGTCATCACTGTTCATCTCAGTCATCACTGTTCATCTCAGTCATCACTGTTCATCTCAGTCAGTCATCACTGTTCATCTCAGTCATCACTGTTCATCTCAGTCATCACTGTTCATCTCAGTCATCACTGTTCATGTCAGTCATCACTGTTCATGTCAGTCATCACTGTTCATCTCAGTCATCACTGTTCATGTCAGTCATCACTGTTCATCTCAGTCATCACTGTTCATGTCAGTCATCACTGTTCATGTCAGTCATCACTGTTCATCTCAGTCAGTCATCACTGTTCATCTCAGTCATCACTGTTCATCTCAGTCATCATTGTTCATGTCAGTCATCACTGTTCATGTCAGTCATCACTGTTCATGTCAGTCATCACTGTTCATCTTAGTCATCACTGTTCATGTCAGTCATCACTGTTCATCTCAGTCATCACTGTTCATGTCAGTCATCACTGTTCATGTCAGTCATCACTGTTCATCTCAGTCATCACTGTTCATGTCAGTCATCACTGTTCATCTCAGTCATCACTGTTCATCTCAGTCATCACTGTTCATCTCCAAGTCATCCACTGTTCATCTCAGTCATCACTGTTCATCTCAGTCATCACTGTTCATGTCAGTCAGTCATCACTGTTCATCTTAGTCATCACTGTTCATGTCAGTCATCACTGTTCATGTCAGTCATCACTGTTCATCTCAGTCATCACTGTTCATGTCAGTCATCACTGTTCATCTCAGTCATCACTGTTCATCTCAGTCAGTCATCACTGTTCATCTCAGTCATCACTCTGTTCATCTTAGTCATCACTGTTCATCTTAGTCAGCAGTCATTGGTTCAGACTTCTAGAGTCTGACATCGGGTCATTTATTTTAGCAATATTTAAGCACAGCACAGTTTTGGAAAAACAGTTGTTTTGATAACAATTAACTCAGTCCTGTGTGTACAACAAATCTTAGGGCATGTTTACATTGAAACTCTTTACAAAATACATCTGGCTTCTTCCCTAAAAATGTTCTTTTGAGGGGCTGTAGAGATGACTCAGAGATTAAGAGCACTGACTGCTCTTCCAGAGGTCCTGAGTTCAATTCCCAGTAACCACATGGTGGCTTACAACCATCTGTAATGAGACCTGGTGCCCTCTTCTGGACTGCAGAAATACATGCTGCATGTATTTATAAATAAATAAATCTTTAAGCTGGGCGGTGGTGGCACACGCCTTTAATCCCAGCACACGGGAGGCAGAGGCAGGCAGAGGCAGGCAGATTTTTGTGAGTTCGAGACCAGCTTGGTCTACAGAGCGAGATCCAGGAAAGGCGCAAAAAAAACTACACAGAGAAACCCTGTTTTGGGGGGAAAAAAATGATCTGTTGACTCAGAGACAGTGCTCAAGATAAAGGTCTAGGGAGAATGACTGAGGTTAACGTAAAGTCCATGGACTTCTGGATTGGCATCGTCCTGTGATAACATAGAAGTCACTTAGGCTGTTGTAAAATACAAGTGACATCATCACAAGGATGGGAACTTAAAAGCAATGCTCAAGAGGGAAAGGTCTGGAACAAATAAAACATAATTTCTGGGGAATGCAGGTGAAGCTTGGCTCTACAGACAGCAATGGATCACAGATTGTAAGATATATCCTTATCCAGTACCCTGGAGGAAGACATGGTAAACATATCCTCCCTTTGAAGAGATAAGTCTGTGTGTTTACTTTTTCTGGGTTCTCCACTGCTTATCTGTGTATATACAAGACCTCTTGCCCTCTACAGTGTAGCCACTGATTAGTTGCCTATATTCCTATAGATAATCTCAATCTCGTTCCTGTAAATAATCTAATCTCATGCTCAGAGCAGCCACAAATTATCTGTCTGTCTGTCTGTATCGTCTCTGCGTCTCTGTCTCTCTCTCTCTCTCTCTCACACACACACACACACACACACACACACACACACACACACGTGCGCGCGCACGCACAAGGGGGCCTTCGGAAGAAGAGTTAGAGTAGGAGAGGAAAGGGATAAGGGAGACAGTGATGAAAATGAACAGAAGTTTGTTTGCGTCTGTCGAATTGTCAGAAAAATTTGAATGAGGTTTTTATGTTGGAGAAAAGACTATACCAGTATTCTGAGCCTTAATTATGAAGTGAGGTTATCATTTGTGCACTGTGTACTTAATCTGGCTGGACACTGGGATTATGCGTGCCTTCTGTCTTCCAGGTTCCCCACATTGGCAGACGAAGTTAGAAGCAGCACAAAATGTCCTTCTTTGTAAAGAAATTTTTGCGCAGCTTTCTCGGGAAGCCGTTCAGATTAAGTCTCAGATCCCTCACATTGTGGTGAAAAACCAGATCATCTCTCAGCCCTTTCCAAGTAAGAGCAGCCAGCCTTCTGAGGCCTGTAAACAGGACTTTATGGGGGGGGGGGGGGGGGGGGGGCTGTGCGCTGCAAGAGGGCTGCAGGAACGGGCTGTGCTGTGTATCCAGTAATGCTGTAGGCCAGCGATACCACCTATTCTGTCCTGTGTCCTGATGGGAGCATCTTGGCTTTCACAGTCTGTTTAAAACTGTGTAGTGCTGTGGCAGTTGCTGTGGTTCAGTAGCTGCTGTCAGATGGCATTTTATTTCAAGGATACTGCCTTTTCTAAATGAGGTTCCAATTTAAAAACACTTTGACTACTCCTAATTTGTAGAAATGACACTTTTATTCAGAAGCAAACAGGCTTAACCTAGAAATCAGTTGTCATTAGCTATGCACGTGGTTTAGGCAGTGGTTCTCAACATGTGGGTCGTGACCCCGTTGGAGCTGCATATCAGGTATTTATGTTACAACTCCTAACAGTAGCAGAATTACAGTTGTAAAGTAACAACAAAATAATTTTATGGTTGGGGCTTACCACAACATGAGGAACAGCATTAAAGGGTTACAGCGTTAGGAAGTTTAAGAACCATTTGTTTAGGGTTAGACATGAACAATTTTTCCCTATTACTTTTGGGAATAGGGAGGAGAGCCTGGTAACTAACTGCATGTTGAAATAGAACTAGAGAAGCTTGTTTTTCAGATTGTGTGTTTGTGAAAACAAGAGTTGCATTTCCCCAGCCTTCAGCTGCACTCAGGAGCAGCACCACATTGTAGTCTGTGGAATTACAGTGTCCTACCCTGTGGGGGTTTACCATGTTAAGTAAGGGGTCATTGGAGTAGAGGTGCTCACATGAAGCAATTGAAGAGAGTCTTGAGAATGTGCCTGATTGTCCTTTGGGAAGTTGGTTTCAGTGTCCAGTTCTTGGCTCTCTGCATCTGTCCTGCCTCTCTATACAGGCTTGCAGCTGTCCATTTCCCTGTGCCACTCCTCAAATGATAAGAAGTCCCAGAAATGTGCCACAGAGAAGCCAGGTGCGGAGGATCACCTCTATGTTCTGGAGCACAACTTGCACCTGCTGATCAGAGAGGTAACAACTCAAGTACGCTCTGCAGTGTGAGCACGGCTGAGCAGTGCACAAGCCTCCACCACTGAGCCAGGAGCGTGCAGCAGTGTGAAAAAACCTGCTGTGTGCCAAGGGATTCAGAGACAATCAGTGCATGGGCCTTGCTGGCAGGATAACTTGTAGCAATAGGGATATACAGCAAGTTCTGGAGTTACCATGGGAAGCACGTGCCACTGGACAGAGAAAGGGTGGCTTTGGTGGGGAGGCCTGCGATGCATGGTAATGTCCTGTTTTGAGAATCTTTATAGATGAATATATTCCAGCCTCCCACCTTCCTACCCCCAACTCCCAAGGTGGCGTTCAGTTGGTCATAAAGGTATAAAAGCCTGTGTTTTTAAAAGGTTTTTCAGACTGAGGATTTCACTTAGGGTTGAACACTTGCTTAGCATGGGTGATGCTCTCATTTCAATTTCAGTATTACATGTTTCTTGGGTTCTGCCATATTGGTTTAATTATTAAGGCAACTCCATGTAGTTAAAAGGGAAGTTTATTTTGTGGGTTAACTTACAAGTGAAGGAATAGGTTACAGGGTTGGGAAAGATGTAGCACAGTCCAGCAGTGTTCTCTGGAGAACTCTGCTTGGTCCACCTCTAGCGTCCAGGATCCAGGAACCAAGAGAACCCCCACATCCGGATCTTGGGTCTTCAGGGGTCCTCTCTCAGCTCTGCCTTGTAGGTGTGACAGTTACTGAAGCCTCAATGGGGGTTGGAACTTCCAGGTCAAAGCTGAAATGGCTACCCACTACATCTCCCCCTTTTGTCTAAATAAGAAGGTTTAACCTAACAAGACGATACACAATAGGAATGATTATGGCATATTGTCCAGGAGTAGTAAGAGATAATGACCTAGATAAGATAGAACTACAACCAACATGAACAATATCAAACAAGAGACACATACTAAAATCCAGAGAAGTCTGGAGCATAGGTAAATGGCATGTTCCGGAGATCATTCCAAAAGGTGTCCTATCCTGAAGAACCTGAATCTAATATATGTTCTAGCTAAGATTATTTTTATATATATATACTAAGTTGTAACTATAACTGCTAGTCTTCAATCTCATCAAAGACCTGAGAAGGAATATAATGGTACCTGAAGAAATGGAAGATGGATGCAAGCAACTTTTGGGAATCTTGCAAGAGTAGACAGAGACAGCTGGCAGCCTGGGCAGTCACCTAATGTTTCTCAGCATTGTTGGTGCATTCAAATTGGCTACAAGCTAGAATATCTGACAAACCATTTCTTGGGTTCTGCCAGACAGTCTAGGACAATTAATCTGATCATGATATGAGACTTTATGAAGAATGCTTTGTAATTTAAAACTTTCAAGATAAAAGTTACAGCTCAAAGGAGCCCTCCTCTTTACAGACTTGAGTCATGCCCATGGCCACTCAGTGCATTTATCTCTGTATCAAGAAGATGATGATAATGATTTGGAGGCAGGGTCTTGCTATGTAGTCCTGACTAACCTGTACCAACCTATGTAGTAGACCAGGCTGGCATCTGCCCCCGAGTACTGAAATTAAAAGCATGGCTACTACATCTGGCAAGATTACTTTTTAATTTATTACTTTCATTTCCAAAAATTTGAGCCAGGCTTTGGTTAAACATCTTTGTCATGCTTATTACATAGGTGCTGGTCATTAAAGTGGCTTTTTTTGTGTGTCAGTTTCATAAACAGACCTTGAGTTCCACCGTGATGCCTCACCCAGCAAGTGCTCCTTTGGGCCACAAGAGAATGAGACTTTCAGGTCCTCAGGCTTTTGATAAAAATGAAATTAATTCGATACAGTCCACAGAAGGACTCCTAGAAAAAATCATTAAACAAGCCAAGCATATTTTCCTGAGGAGCAGGTAAGAATGAAGAAATTACTGCTTTTCTCTGATCTCAGGTCCTTTTCCTGCTCTCTCTAATGTATGTTCCTTTTGAGTGTGTGTGAAGTTCCTTTTTCCTGCAGGGAAAAAGCAGCTGAGAGTAAGGCTGTGGTGATTGATTGGGTCCTCCTGGCTAGCTGAATGCTCTGGTTGTTTGTTTGTTTGTTTGTTTGTTTGTTTGTTTTGTTATTGAGACAGGGTTTCTCTGTGTAGCTTTGGAGCCTTCCCTGGAACTCATTCTGTCGCCCAGGCTGGCCTTGAACTCAGAGATCCGCCTGCCTCTGCCTCCTGAGAGCTGGGATTAAAGGCATGTGCCACTACTGCCTGGCTGAATGCTCTGTTTTTAATACCACCCTGCACTGGTGCTAACAGCTGCTAACAGCTGGCTGGTAGCCAGGAAAACAACTTTTCTCCTGGCTTTGTGTTTTGTTTGGCAGCCCATCCTTAAGGCTTTATTCTCACATGTTGATTTAATTGTTACTGGGGGCAAACAGCATTAAAAGCCATTTTCACTGATGAGCTGGTTGAGGCTTTGATAATTTAGTCAATTTGCTCAAGGCTAGACAGTTAAAGGTAATAGCCCAAGGTTGTGTAAGCCCAAACTCGCCTTGTCTTTCTCTGTTCTGAGAAGGGTTTCACTGTAGACCTGGCTTTGAACTGACAGGTCACTGGCCTCTGCCTGCCCGTGGCATCAAAGGCATGTGCTGCTGCACTGGCTTTGTTGTTCATCTTCCATGCTAAGTATTTGCAGGATAGCGGGCATGATGAGAAAGAGGGCATCTGGTTGGTGTTGGGGGCTGCCCTCTCCATCATTACCATAGCTGATGGGAGGTCTGTTTCTACTTAATCTTGCCTTCAAAGTTCTGTAGTATTGTCATTTACTAGGTGATATTGTTGATGGATGTCTTGATTTTCAGTGTCTTCTTACCACTTGGCATGGTGATGCTATCTAGGGGTGCAGGAACTGGTTTATTTTCTCTGTCAATAAACTAGTAAATGGCAGGAGGGCTGGAGAGATGCCTTAGCTGTTAATAAGAGCACTGGTTGCTCTTCCAGAGGACCCATATTCAATTTACAGCACCTACATGGTGGCTCACAGCTGTCTGTGACGCCAGTTCCAGGGGATCTAGCATTTTTACACAGACATACATATAGGTAAAAATAAGTAAATAAATTACGTTGTTTTTAAATTAGATTAATTTTTTTTTTTAAGTAGGTTAAACAGCAAGAAAGATAGCCAGAATAAATCTTGAGGGGTCCTAGCGGAGCCATCTAGTGGTACCTGGGAATTAGGGTCACCTCCTAAGATTAAAACAGTTAATTAGAGTTTAAAAAGGACCCAGTCCCCCTCCCCCTTGCAGGAAAGCTGTGAGTCTCCCAGCTGCCTGGAAGGAAGGAAAGTGGGGAAGAGAAGGAACAATGGAGTGCAGCCTGAGCTGAGGCAGGGAGAGGTCAGAGCTTTAGCAAAAGAACAGGGAAGCCCAAGGCAGTTGTTAGGGAGCGAAAAACACCCATGAGCTCTTGCCACCACCCAAGGAAAAGAGACAGAAGAAAAAGAAATAGTTATATCTGTCTGAGTCAGGCCTGAAAAAGATAGGTAGACCTAGCTAAACCTCACACTTTGTAGTGGCTCCTGCGACTGTACCAGGGTGAAGAAATTCTGGAAAAGAAAAGTACACGTTATCTTAAGGTTCTGCTTCGCTTCCTAGGGGTGATCTACTAGCTAGGTCCCCGCCTCACCCCACTGGATTAACCTTTCAGGAAAGAGACAAGGGCTTGTCTTCTCCTGGAGGCAGATTCCATTCTTTAACAATGGTTTATTAGGACCTTTGCTTATGGTCCCAGCAGGAATAAAAACTTGGATTCTTCAGCTTCTAGTAAACTAACTTAAGAAGAGGTTTTAGATACTGTGATGCAGCAGAAGGAAGGTGGGATGTATGGTGGCGATGGATTAAGATCAGTTTAATCACTGACATACCCCTTAGTATCCAAGGCCCTCCGTTTATTCCTGGTTCACTGTGGGTGTGTATAAAAGCCTGGTCTTGGGACAAATTGAGTAACTTGTGCAGATGTATCTTAGAAACATTAAAGTGCTGTGTCTGAGGTACTGCTTTCTTTCCTTTATGGATTTCAGTGATAGACAGTATCAATATGAATATATTCTGTTGTTATTCTTACATTTTTCTCATTGACCATGAAGTTAAATATTCCTTGAAATGTGTGCAAAATGTGTAGTGTGGAGAGTACTTGTATACCTGCTGCCACATTTGAGGATCATTAATATGCTGGTGACGTTTTACATCTCTTGGTGCAGTGAATGAATCTCTTTTTTTTTTTTTTTTTTTTTTTGAGACAGGATCTTAGTCTATGAAGCCCTCTTAGAACTTGCTTTATAGACCAGGTTGGCCTTGAACTCAAAGAGCTCTGCCTACTTCTGTCTCCTGGGTTCTGGGATTAAAAGTGTATACCACCATGCCCAGCCAATCCCATTACTTTTTTGTTTTATTTTGCAATGCTGGATCAGCCTGTGTGTGCTGGGCAAGTACACTCCCACTAGCCTGCACCATAGCCCCCAATAAAATAGGGGCTTATGTAGACCTTGGGCTGGACTCAGGTTTGCTTTCCTCCTGCCTCCTCTTTCATAGGCCTATGCACGCTCTTTCTCTCTCTTTTTTTCTCTCTCTTAAAAACAAAAACATTTAGAATCATTTAATCATTACTTTTTTTTGGAGCTGAGGATTGAACCCAGGGCCTTGCTCTTGCTAGGCAAGCGTTCTACCACTGAGCTAAATCCCCAGCCCTCATTACTATAACATAGCATTAGACACATATTCCATGATTTATTTCCCCAGTTAGTTGCTGGTGTGTGTGTGTGTGTGTGTGTGTGTGTGTGTGTGTGTGTGTGTGTGTGTGTGTGGCTATGGATCAAGCTTGGCAGCTAGTACGTGGTAGGCAAGCCTCTGCTACTGAGCCACATCCAGTATGTTGGTATTTGCTGAGCAGAACATTCTCATATACCTGTCTGCTGCAGAGATTTTGAAGCATTGTTCAAGAAAGGAAAGGAAGTGAAGAGCAAACCTTGTGTGTGTGCAAATACCTCTTGGGCTGTTCTCCTGTGTTCTGCTGCCTTTCAGCTTCTTTCTGTTTCTGATAAATTATTAGGGGCAGACAGACAGTGAGAACTAAGGGCCTTTGGAGGCCTGGTGGGTGCACATACCTTATGCCTTGGATTTAAACACTGTTTAAGATAAGAAGGATAGCCACTTCATAATTTTGTTCCTGGGTTTGGGCTCTGAAGTTAAACCCCATGCTGTTCCTGCGCTTATTTCTGTATGATCCAGGGCAAATGCTTTACCTGTTTTCAAGCTGGATGTAGTGGGGTAGTCCTACAATCCTACTATGTAGCGGTAGAAACAGGAGGATTGGAAATTCAAGGTCAGCTCTGGCTATAAGAGACCCTGTCTTAACCTACTCCTCCTCATTAAAAGAAAGGAGGAAGGAAGGAGGCTCTCTTGGCAACAGAGCTCTCCTAAAGCCAGGCAAGGCCCACAGGTAACCTCGACACTCAGAAGACCAAGCTGAGACCACAGAAGTATAGACCGCTTCAAAGCAAGATCAGATGAAAAACAAAAGCCAATGCCTGCCAAACATGCAGGGCTGTTAGGGAGAATAGATGATAATGTTCTTGACCACATGCAGTTTTAGATGCTTAGGTCTAGCAAGCATTGCTGACTTTCCTGGTGGGTGATATTTGGATTGTGCTCAAGGCTCTGATTTGCCTTGATTAGGATTTTAATAACAGGTCTGGGTGTGTTCTAAGTCACTTGTTGCCAGAGATCAGACACTAACACCTGTGAATGGTGCGTGACAGATTAGTACCTGGGAAGTATCTTACTGTATGGTGATCAGCTCTCATGCACAGGACAGGATTAATGGAGTTGTAAAGGAACCAGCCCGTCAGGATAATGAGAGGTGGTATGTGTGTTACGATGTAAAACTGAGACCAACAGAGCAGTGTGTATGCAGGGGCTCCCAGAATCAGCTAATGTCTCTAGAAGCTTCACCTTCTAAATGGTGAAAAAATGAGGCAAAAATGAAAATGTTTAGGTTTTTGTAAAATTGATGCTTTCATTTATATGGTGATTTTTAATTTTTTCAATTTTCCTTTTAAAGAACGGCTGCAACGATTGATAGCTTGGCAAGTCGCATTGAGGATCCCCAGATCCAGGCCCACTGGTCAAACATCAATGACGTTTATGAGTCTAGTGTCAAAGTTTTAATCACATCTCAAGGCTATGAACAAATATGCAAGTAAGTGTCACCAGCACATCACACAGGTAGCGCTGAGGCACTGGCTGGGTCTTTTCCAAAGGACTCTCTGAAGCCTCAGGTTATTTGCTAGTTGTCATGGAGTTGCCTCCCATAAATTATATCACCTGTAAAGTATTTGCAAAAACAAGAGGTAAGAGGCTGGAGAGATGTCTCAGTGCTCTTCCAGGGGACCTGAGTTCTGTCCCTAGCACCCACATCAGGTGACTCACAACTGCCTGTAACTCTAGCTCCAGGGAATCTTAGATTCTCTTCTGACCTCCAGGGGTGCCTGCACATATGTTACATACACATACAAATCTTTGAAAAAACACATAAAATCTCATGTGTACAGTTTTGTGTTGGGCCATATTCATAGCTGTCCTTAGCCACATGCAACCTGTGGGCTCGCAGTCAAGCATGCCTAGGTTTTAAAGTGGAAAATGAGTCCCAGCATTGAGAAGAAAGCTACTTCACTCGCTGAGACAAGCCTGTGTCAGTTCTTGTCTAGAGGCTGTGCACGTCTAGTGTGTGAGGCGTGAGTTTGGCCATCCAAGTCTGCACTCAGCATTGTCTGCTCAGGGCAGTCTGAGTTTGTAGTTCTCTCCTGACTTGGTGTTGCCCTTGGTTCTGATGCATGAGTTGATAATTGTACCTCTCAACCAGGTTGACCATTGTGTGTCTGTGAAAGAGCAGCATAGTCCTTGTTCTGGCATTCTTAGGCAGATGCTTGGTAAGGTGTATGGCTCAGAATGCTTGTTTGGTGCATTCAAGGCCCTGAGTTCCATGCCCAACATTGCAACAAAAAGAAGTTTGTTCTCAGTTTGATCCCTAACGCCTTATAATAAACTGGGTGTGATGGTATACACCTGTAATCCCAGAGCTTGGGAGATGGAGGCAGAAAGATTGTAGTGAGGTCAAGGCCAGCCTTGGCTTTACAAAAAAGATCCTGTCTTTAAAAACTACAATAAAAAGGTAGAGCTGCACCCCCCTGTGTTGGTCTGAGAGATCTGACCCTGCCTCTCCAGGCTCTGTAAGTGCTTAGATGCTAACTTAAGAGAACTAGCTGGCCACTGTGAACAAAGCACTCCCCTGTGAGGGAGCAGCAGAAGATCTGCATGCGGTACTAATTTTCAATAACAATAAACAAGCATATGATGAAGTACAGAAAGTAAAAGTATGTGATGTGAAGGAACTGAGGGGAGTGTGTTTTCCATTTATTTCCTTATTTGGGCGTTGTCGTGTATGCATGCCATGGCACATGCCTAGAGGTAAAGGACAATCTGTGGAAATTGGTTCTCTCCTCCCAGCATATGGGTACCTGGGATTGAACTCAGGTCCTCAGGCTTGGCTGCAAGAACCCTTATCCACTTCTTAAGTCAGGACCAGTCCCACATATCCTGCCACTTGGGGGAAGAATGTGCTGCTGTGCGCATGTCCTGTGATGACTCCAACTAGCCTGCTGTGGAGCTAGTGACGGGTGCAGTCTGAGGAAGTCTGCCTTGGATCTCATCCGGTGGAGGCTAAGAAACCACCCTCCTCTCTGTAACATAAAAGTTAGTTTAGGTTGTCAGAACTGCTGCCATCTTTGTCCATGCTGTCAACATGATGTAAAGATCCTTGTGATTGTACAGACTAGAGTGTGTGTCTGCAGGTCCATCCAGCTGCAGTTGAACATTGGTGTGGAGCAAGTGCGTGTTGTGCACAGAGACGGACGGGTGATCACATTGTCTCATCAGGAGCAGGAGCTGCAGGATCTCCTTCTGTCTCAGGTACGTTGCACACTGTGTTTTGGTTAGAGTTTTTGTTGTTTTATTGCTTTGAGAGAGGGTCTCACTGTGGCTCAGCCAGCCTGAAATGAGTTGTGCAGCCCAGTGGTCCCCAGCCTCTGCCTGCTGGTTGCTGGAATTGCAAGTGTGCAGCACATGCCCAGCCACACTTCAAGCTTCAAGACCCTTGTCATTAACTGTTTAACGGACACCTTGAACAAGCAGGACTGCCATGGTTACAGAAGGAGAAACCATTTTTTCCACCCTGTCATTTACTTCCAGTACACATTTCTGGTTCATCTTCTGTCCTGGTTTATTTGCACTTCTTTGTGGTACAGTGAAGGATCAGTTCTGCAGCCAGCAGGGTTTCTGTCTCCGGGAAATAGGCCCTTTCTGGAGTGGGGAAGTGTTAGCCCAAGGAAAGCAGAGAGAGCAAGACAGACGCCGGCACCAGCAGCCATTATCCATAGTAACAAGTGCAGTGATTGAGTCTTTGGCCCCAGAGAGGGCTGCCCCTGTGAAAGGGCAGTAGAAAGTACAGACTTGTTCTGGACACTGGAGTGTAAGCAGAGCTTTGGTTTGCCTGCTTAGCGTTGGGATTATCTAGTACACTGATGAACTGTGGCAGAGAAGGGAGGGTTGTTGTTTTTTAATGCTAATGTAAAAGAATGATTATTCACACAAAGTAAGAAAAAAAATATGCTAAAATTTCCTCCAAGTGCAGTCCTCTCATGGAAAATTATCTCTTTGATGCCAGGTCATCAGTGCATCTGTGAGGGCCATGGCTAACTTAGGCGCTAGCTGGTTACATCCTAAGTGAGTTTGGTTAACTGAAGTGCACACAGATGTGTTAGAGTATCTCAGAGAATGGCATGTCTAGAGACCAAGGTCTGCAAGTGGACAGGGACCAGGGAAAACAGGTAGTGCTGGTGCCACTGCCCTGGTGCCTCTGCCTTCACTGTTGTGGCAGAATGTGTGCTACCAGGATGAGAATGAAGAACAGGTAGGATGCTGTTTACTAAGGGTCAGCTGATCATGTGAGCCTGAGGTCAGTAGTCTTCTGGCCTTGAGGGCTGTAATGTAGAACAAGCCCAGATGAGCAGCTTTTTGTCATGATGTCCAACTGACCTAGCCAGCCTCCAGGGACAGTGCCAGGAGGACAAGACCTGACCCACTCTGTTCCTTACCATTCTGCCGGCCGCATTAGGTCCCCCGCTTAGAGGGCTGCTGTTACCTAAAGCCAGAGAACATAGTAAGCTAATGGTGTCTGCACTCCAGCTGCCAGTGGACACAGAGAGACAGTACCAGGCAGCTACAGTTTCTGCAGGGAAGGTGTGGATCTGCCCTCTCTAGTAGTCACAGAAGTCCTCAACTTTGGGCCAGAGGTTGAGGACCCCAACAAACTACATCAGATCACCAGAGTGGGCCTGTGATTCAGTCACATCTTCTCATTCACAGATGTCACAGCACCAGGTGCACGCAGTTCAGCAGCTTGCCAAGGTTATGGGCTGGCAGGTCCTCAGCTTCAGCAATCATGTGGGACTCGGACCCATAGAGAGCATTGGCAATGCCTCTGCCATCACAGTGGCCTCCCCAAGTGGTGACTATGCTATTTCAGGTACTTTCCACTGCTCCAAATGGGAGGCAACTCTGGAACATTATACTTTAATAACTATCTCTGGGATGAGCTAACATGTTTACACTGCTGTTATCTGATGTTATTTGTTACTCAAGACAGGACTGTGTGTGTGTGTGTGTGTGTGTGTGTGTGTGTGTGTGTGTGCGCATGTGTGTGAGTGTGTGTGCGTGCGTGTGTGTGTGTGTGTGTGTGTGTGTGTGTGTGTGTGTGTGTGTGTGTGTGTGTGTAGGGGGAGGGACAGAGAGGGAGGAAAGAGTGTGTGTGAGAACTTACTAAGCAAGCCTTCTGTTCTTATAACTCAGAATATTGGGAAGTTCAAGGGGTCATTTTTTAAATCTTACCTGCATCAGTTAAAACTTCATTAAAACCAGCATTCTTCCTTTATTTCCTTTTTCTGGGATACCAGGTCTTGTGTGCAGTTTAGGCAGGCTTCAAACTCTTTGTAGCTCAGGCTGGCATTGAATTTAGTTGATAGCCCAGGCCAGTCTTGGTCCTCCTGTCTCAGCCTTTGAGGGCTTGGATTGTAGGAATAGGTCACCACACCTGGCACATCTTGTCTAATTTTTATAGAACAAATAATTCAAAGATACTTAAATCATCTTAGAGTGTGAGCAAAAATTTAGCATTTGGATGTCTGGCAAGATGGTGTAGCAGGTAAAGGCACTTGCCATGATGTACTTTGATGACCTCTCTGATTCCAAGACCACGAGGTGGTCAGAGATAACAATTGAAAGTTGTCTTCTGGGTCTACAGAGTGAGGTCCGAGACAGGCACCAAAACTACACAGAGAAACCCTGTCTCCAAAAACCAAAAAAAAAAAAAAAGTTCTGACTTTCACACGTGCATACACACATGCATTCATACATATACATGCATAAATTATTAATAAATATAGTATTTTGGAACTGAGACACACTGCCCTTGAACTATGTAGCCAAAACTAGCCTTGAACTCCTGATCCTGCAGACTGTACCACAAGGTGCCAGGCCTCAGGGTGTGCCAAACCAGGTGTCGGGGCTTGGAATATGCACCACTAGGTGCCAGAGTTAGGGGTATGCACCACCAGGTGCTAGGGCTCAGGGTATGCACCACCAGGTGCCAGGGTTAGGGCTGTGCACTGCCATGGCCAGCTCCTGAACACTTGTTAAGGAGATTGAGTAGGTTTCTGTGCTCACAGAATGAAGTTTGGGTTTTCCATCACTTCCTAAGTTGCAGTATATGTTACTGATGTTGGTTTCCTCAACAGTTCGTAACGGACCTGAGAGTGGCAGCAAGATTATGGTCCAGTTCCCCCGGAACCAGTGCAAAGACCTTCCGAAAAGTGATGTTTTACAGGACAGCAAGTGGAGTCATCTCCGTGGACCCTTCAAGGAGGTTCAGTGGAACAAGATGGAGGGCCGTAATTTCGTTTATAAAATGGAGCTGCTTATGTCTGCACTGAGCCCCTGTCTGCTGTGATTTTCTCCAGAACAAGTTCCAGAAACATTGACTTGGATGTTTGCAGATCAGTTACAAGCACAAGGGAGAGATGTCTTCCATATAAGTACTGGCACTCCAGTCCTTCCCAGGAGCACTGTGTAAAAGTTAGCAGCTGCACCCTCACTTTATAAGTGACGAGTGCTTTGGAAGGGAAAGTTTGTGTACAGTTGTAGTATGCAGTATGGGGAGATGTAAAATAATACATTTTTATACGGCTAACCTGAAAACATTACTAACTTAAGGGCTTGAATTTGCTTTTTAAAATAAAAATCCTATCTTTGATGTTCACATAAACTTTGTGTTAAAATCTCCAAGTACTTTGTGAATATAAGCTGTATCTCAAATCAGCCACTCCTACTGTCTCTTTAAAAACCTAAGAAGAACATCTTTGACACAGAGTCACTGAGCACACCAGGCTCTTTCCCTGAAGTTCACCAAGATCACCCACAGGGAGTAGTCCTCCCCAGCACTGGGGTTCTTGGGGTGTCTGGGAACTGATACCCCTCTCACTCACCTGGGTCAACAAGAGCAGGTTAAGAAGTGCCTCAGCAGGGAGCACAGAAGGAGACAGGTGTGGTCTAGGCCTTGCTTTTGAGTAGTCTGTGGCAAATCTACTCCAGACATGCCCACCCTGCTCTTGATGCTTCCCAGTTCCTAGTCTTTGAATTTCTCAGTGGAAAGAGGTCACCAGGTCTTGCTTTTTGGTGTGAGTTTTTGCTCTGTGTTTTGAGACACAATCTTACTCTGTATCAAGGGTTGGCCTTGAATTTGTGACAAATCTGCTTCAGCCTCTGAAGTGTGATTCTAGATAGTTGCCAAGTTCGGGTGGTTTTCACCTTAAAGGTGTTTGGACTTGGTGTCCTGCCTCACTTTGTACAGAAACCTAAAAAAACCTACCATGATACAGCCTGTTTTCCCTTTAGTGGTGACTGAGTCTTTGACGGTATAAAACCTTCCATAGAGCTGACTGCACTTGATTTGAGATTTGACAAGTCAAATTTGAGATTATGTCTATAATCCCAGGACTAGGGAGTTGGAGACAGGAAGATCAGGAGTTCAAAGTCAAGCTGATCTGCATGAGAGTCCGTTTGGTTTTTCGAGACAGTGTTTCTCTGTGTAGCTTTAGCTATCCTGGAACTCACTGTAGACCAGGCTGGTCTTGAAGTCAGAGATCTGCTTGGCACAGCCTCTCAAGTGCTGGGATTAAAGGTGTGTGCCACCACTGCCCAGCTGAGATTCTGTTTTTAAAAATAAATAAAATAAATGACATATAAACTGAGAAACCTGGCAATAACTAATAAAGTGAGTACACTAGGAAGAAGCAGAACATAGTATCCCCGCTTTCTCCTCTCTCTCAGCCTTGCAGGAGTGCCTAATAGGAGTCCCTTGTTGGAAATTCTGCTTGGCTTAAACTACTGAGGAATAAAATAGAAAACTGAATTACTTAATAAGTTTGCTTTGTTCAGTCAGAGAAAAAGTCCTAAGCAGGCAAAGTAAGAGGTTCCTGAAGAAAACTATTTGCAGGCATAGCTGGGTCTGTTAGACCAATGGAATTTAGCCTTCCTATATGCACACTGTAAACCAAGTCTAAGGTAGACATTTTGACTCATCTTACATTGGCAGTGCCCTCTCACCCCAGTACTCTGACGAGCTTCCCCTGGAACCCTCCACTTTATAAAACACAGAATTACCAGATAGACAAAGGCATCACCAGTGGGGAGCCAGGCTGGGAGACGGCTGAGGGGAGCACTTGAGTGAGTGTGAGGACAGGCTTGGGTCCCAGCATCTATATAAATGCCAGATGATTGTAGCAATCTGCCTCTCATCCCACTTTCCTGGGGCAGAGCCGGGGTCCCCAGAGCCAGTTCCACCTCAGCCTATAAACTAGCCATCAAGGAAGACAATGGACATCAACCTCATGTTTCCATGTGCATAGTACATGCACGCATATGTCTACAATGTTTACATGCACATGTACCACACATGAAAAAATGTGAGTGGAAACCATGTACCTGTAAGATTTTTATTTTTGCACAGTGTGCTCTAAGCCTTTAATCTCAGAGGCAGAGGCATACAGAGTTCCAGGCCATCTGGGGCAACATAGGGAGAACCCTATTTCAAAATTTAAAAATTTTTTTTAAAATGTCATGAAATAAAAAGGATTTTAGTAAAGAGACATGAAATAATGCCAAGACACATCAGAAAGAGCAGTAGGTGATGTGTACTGACTAAACAGGTTAGGGGCTGGGATGTAGCGCACACACGCACAGACACACAGACACACGGGCAACTCACCCCTCTTGTGAGTGGAAATTGATGTGTAGCTGTGCTAACAGTAACTTCTCAATTAACTAAAGCTATCTAGTGTCTGAAAACAGCCCAGGAAGCCAGTTCTGATACGTGAAAGCCAGCGACCTCTGGAGGAGTCTCCACTGTGCTGGTACCCACTAGATTTTCAAGGCAACTGCATCTGAGACACAGTCCTGGAGGCCATCCCATCCCATTTGGTTCCCTAGTCATTCCGTGGCACCCCAGCTGCCGCCTCCTCCCATGGTTACATTTCTCCCACCTTTCTGAATGATGTCCTAGCAACCTTACCTCACTGTATCTGTTCCTCACTGGGGTTTTGCTCCCAGGTATGCCTGAGACGCTCTCAGGCAGTCCCCATCACTGTGGGCCTCAAGGGAATGGGGTCTGTGTCAGCTCTTTCACCAGGAAGCTGCCACATGAGCGCAGCACACACCTCCTTGGTTCTCAGTTCATACTCTGAGAAGACACAGATGCCCACAGGGTGTTCTACAGGGCAAGGACTGCATTGTTGAAATAGGGGCATGGCAGTCTCCTGGTCTCCCCTTTCCAGAAGGAGCAAGGACTCGAGAGTTACAGTTAGAATTTTTGAAGCACACATTTCAAAATGGCCTTCTGGCTGCAACACAACAGTCTTGTTTTTCTAAGGTGCAAAGATGTTGACAGGGCCAATGTAAGTTCTGTTGTCATTTAAAACATGCATCTGACCCCGGGCAATGTTTGACAGGCTGTATGTGTTCAGTACTAACTGGAAACTTTGTCTAGGGCCTTTGACTTTTTTTTAATTTTTAAATTATTATTTTATGTGCATCGGTGTGTTGGCTGTACCACATGCATGCCTGGTGCACATGGAGGCCAGACAAAGGCATCAGATCCCCTGGAACTGGAGTTACAGACAGTTGTGAGCTGGGACGCAAACCTGGGTCTTCAGGAAGAACAGCCAGTGCTCTTAACCTCTGAGCCATCTCTCCGGCCCCAGCATTTGTCTTCCTGACACGAGTGTGCTCACACAAAATACTAGGACCTTAATTTCAGAACTATTTATTTTCATTAATTTTTAAAACTATTTTTCACAGTCTCTGAAACAACTTATTATTTAACATTACATTGGTCATTCTCTATAATTTATTATTTTCTTAAAAAAAAAAAAAAAAAGATAAAACTTTAGACCCTAGAATTTAAAAATGGAGTGGCTTCAGAGGTGCCCAGGAAAGCCACTTTCCAAACAGGGCAGTGGAGAAAATAACCCCACGAAGATTCTCCCAGGACAGTGTGAGTGCAGATGGTTTCCCCGTGGAAGCCTCCTTGGGATCCATTTCCTTTTGTCTCCTCTGTTCATGAGGCTTAGTCCCCTGACTCCCAGCCGGGTGTGTAGAGCAGCACAATCTTCGGCAGTGGAGAGCCAGGGTTTGAGAGGTATGTGTCCTTGCGTCCTCTGCTCCAGTGGAATGCGTGGAAACTGCCCTGGCCCAGTACCTCCTTCCTCAGCCTGCTGCTAGGAAAGGGGGCACAGGTGTGGATGCCTGGGCACAGGAAGTGGCAAGGATGAGTGCCTCTGCTGACTCAGGTGCACACCAACTGCTCCCTTTGCTGCTGACTGAGACCCTCTAGCCTGGCGCAAGGTCCTGTCTGAACCCTCCCCAGCCCTTTCCTCTAGCTCCGGATTTGGTCTTTAAGGAAAGGCTTCTAAATGGCTTCCCAGGTAACTCCCATTGTTCAGGACTATCCTCCATCTTCAGGGATTCTGCTGGGCCTGTTGACTGCCTACTTTTCCTCACAGAAGGAGTGGGCAGGAAGGATCCTGGAACCCTCACTTGCGTATCCAATTACCCCTCCCAACCAGTTGTATGCAGCTTTGCGGGGGAGACCCTAGAGCATATAAGTAGGAAAGAAAAGGTCTTCATCAAAGCAATCCTGAGGAAGTCATCATTGCCTCTGGGTGCAAACCTATTATTTTAAGGTCACCTCTGCACATATCTCCTCATCCAGTGCTCTGTAAGAAGCCTACTATATTCATTGGTTCCTGGGTGAACTTTGGTGGCACTGCACCTTGGTTGTTGGGACTTGAGAAGAGGCAGCTGATGTTTATGTCTCCCCAAGGAAAGGGATTTTAGCAACAATCCTTTAGCTGCCACACGGGAAGTAGAAAAGATACGGGCAGGCATTGGGACCTGAAAGGAAGGAAAATAAAAGGAATGTTCTGGGGCTGGGGTTTAGCTCAGTGGTAGAGTGCTTGCCTAGCAAGCGCAAGGCCCTGGGTTTGGTCCTCAGCTCCAAACAAACAAACAAACAAACAAAAAGGAATGTTCTAGCACACTTATCTTTGTATGCATGAATCTGCAGCCAAGGGCCTGCACATAATTACTGACCTCAGCTTCCATCATAGTTGGAGTGGTAGCTTTGATCTGCAGCCATGGATACTGATGCAAAAAGGGTGTGATGCCTGCTGCTAGAGCTTGGCAAATGGAAGTTGGGAAGGAGGCCCTTTCGAGTAAACATTGTGTCAGCAGCCTGAGAATGTGAAAGCCAAGGCCAACTCAGACCCAAGCCCTGATAACCAGGTCATTGAAAAAAATTTTAGATTTATGTTTTAAATTTTATTTCATGTGTATATATAGTACACCATGTGCATGCAATGCCCATGGAGACCAGATGAGGGCATCGGATTCCCTGGAACTGGAGTTACAGAAGGTTCTGAGCTACCGTGTGGGTGCTCAGTACTGAATCTGGGTCTTCTGCAAGAACAGCAAGTGCTCTTAACTGCTGAACCTTCTCTCTAGCTCTATCCCAGGACATTTTAACCTTTGCTACTTAATACAGCACTTTCCCATATAGCTTTCCAGATCCTTCAAGGATTCTCATGCTTTTCTCCAAGAGATCTAGGCTAATGCTGGCTTCCCCTCATGGCCTGTGAGGTAGGTGAAGGCCACACATTTTTTAGTCCTGGATCTGACTGGAGACAAGAGTTGGTGACGAATAGGATGTAGCTGCCCTGGTCAACATAAGCCATGTTTTCCTCACACTAAACCCAAGTTTAGGCCACCTAATTAATTTTGTATGAGGGAGGATGAGAGCACTATCTTGTTTCCTCAGTGTGCTCAGCTTCACTCTCTGCGGTGCAGCACACTGCAGCCCATCAGACTGTCTCAGAGCCTCGGGCTTGCTCACATTGTCTCCACAGCTGTGTTTATAGGACGAAAGATAGGGGGATGGAGGGTGCAGCAGTTTGCAGATCAGACAGGAGCACAAAGACACAGAGAGCATGTCCTAATGCTGATGCTCTAATGCTGGCCGCACATCAGCCCCTCTGTAGACACTCTGGCCCTGGAGACAGGGCCTCCTCCATCAGGCCAGCGTGGGGTGATAGCCAGTGCTGTAAGAAGCCACTAATGCCGCCTGCCTGTGTCATTGGTTAAGGATCAGCATGGCCCTGAAGCTGCAACCAAGGAAAATTCCTGGCTGAAAGCCTCAGTTGAACTGTTCCTTGAACTACACACAGGTCCTAGAGCTGGCTGTCTATAGAAAACTGCCACTTCAGCTGTCCCGCCAGGAAAGGGGTGCAGGCTAGGATGGTGAGAGGCTGCAGCAAGGACTGGCTCACTTTGTTCCTTTGACTGGAAAATACTGTTTTTCTCTTGAGGTAGCAGTGTAATTGGGCCCAGTCTTGGCTAACACTCAACGTCTTTCATTTCAAGCTCCTCAGTGGTGCTTTCTGCAAGCAAAAGACAAGTCAAAGGGTTGGGGAGATGGCTCAGTTGGTAAAATGCACAATCATAAGGACCTGAATCCAGAACCCCAGAACACATGTACAAAGCCTGGGCACACATCTGGAATTCCAGTGTTGGGGGCATGGGTGGAGACAGCAGAGTCCAGGGTTTATTGGCCAGCCAGTCTAGCCAATTGGTGATCTCCAGGTCAGAGAGAAACTGCCTCAAAAATAAGGGATGGAGTGTGCTCGAGGAAGAGACCTTGTATTGCCTGTGACACACACACACACACACACACACACACACACACATGCACACACAAATGCATGCACACACAAATGCATGCACACACACATGCACACACAAACGCATGCACACACACACACAGTCCAGAGGTTGAAAACCTACCACACAGTGGTTTCTTACAGTGAATGAAGTAACAAGTACCACCTGTGGCTTCAGAAGCATAAAGGGATTGTCACAAGGCCCAGAGCATTACCTTGGAGCTTGTGTCTCCTCTTCCTTTGGAATTTGTAGGCACACCGATTGCAGACCCACATGAGGCTGATGAGCACCGCAGCCACAGCAGCGAGCAGAGCAAAGAGAACAGCAACAAAGTGGAGGTCTTCATAGCGGATCTCTGCAGAGGGACAGGGGGAAGGCAAAGTCTCTCAGTACTACAAAGTCGCCCGCCTGTGCCTGCAGCTCAGGGAGTCCTGGGGCTCTTACCAGACACATGCAGTACAATTGTGCCGAACTGCCTGCTCCCTGGGTGCTCTGTGACAGTGATGACGTAGTAGCCAGAATCCCTCACACCCACACTGAAAAGCTGGATGGAGCCATTGTCGAAGGTGCAGACTCTGTCTCTGTGGCTTTGGGAGACATTGGCTGGGGTCCCTGGTTTCCACTCCACAATCTTCTGCACACCCCAGTTTGAGGTGTACTTCCACTCAATAGTGGGCACCCCATGACAGGCGTAGTCCACGGACAGCAGGATGTCTTCTTGGACAGTGGCATTGATGGCTGACCGTGGAATGTGCAGTGACACACCCTGACCTGTAGGGTACACATACGAACTCATACTCAATCAACGTATCAACTTCTTGATGAAGATTTATTGAGCACCTAAACAGAGCAACCTGCTGTGAGATAATGCTAGTGCACTGAAGCCAGTAAGCCAGGCTAACAGTGAGCAGTAGATGGGGATAGGCAATGGCTTGGGAAGACCTCCCTGAGAGAATGGCATTTGAGCTCAGACTCAGCGGACAAGCAAGAGGAGGAAGCCCCTGTGAAGGAAGATATGGGGCAGACGTCTTTGGCAGAAGTGAAAAGAGTTTTGATGCCTGTGTCCTGAGGATGAGCAGGATGTGTTTAAGGGTGGCCAGATCACTGAAGGCAAGAAGCACTGGGCAGAGCTTAGGATGCAAAGCTGGAGAACTGGAAAGGAGTCCAGACCATGTTCAGAGGTCATGGGAATGGCCGGGTGCCTTAGGCCCAACGATGATGCTAATATCTGCCATGGAGACCAGCCTGGGGGTTAGGGGATATGGGAACAAGAGAGGCCATCAGGTGGTTATTACAAAAGAGAGATACAAAATTAGAAAGGATGGTGTGGGGCTGGAAAGATGGCTCAGTGGTTAAGGGCACTGACTGCTCTCCCAAAGAACCTGGGTTCAAATCCCAGCACCCACATGCACATGGCACATGGCAGCTAACAACTGTCTGTAGCTCCAAGATATGCCATTCTCACAGACTTCCTGCAGGCAAAATACCAATGCACATAAAATAAAAGTAAACACATTAACAAAAATAAAGGACAGTGTGATTTAAGACATGCACTTGGAAGTACTTGGGACTGGAGCATGATCAACTGGATGTGGGTGTGGGGATGGATAAGGCAGAGGCATCAAGCAGGGGTTTCTGCAGAGTGTGTAAGGGAACAGCATTGCTATGTTGAGTACAGATGTGTTTCACAAATACTAAAGAGGTGTAGCTGGAGAGCTTCTCTCCGGGTCCCGTCAAGCCCCCACAGCCCACTTATAAAATCAACACACAGACACTTAAACTGTTTGGCCTAATGGCTCAGGCTTCTTGCTATCTAGTTCTTCTATCTTAAATTAACCCATATCTATTAGTCTATAAGTTTCCATGTGGCTCGTGGCTTACTGGTACTTTATATCCTGCTCCTCATGGCGGTGGCTGGCAGAGTCTCCTGACTCAGCCTTCTACTTCCCAGAATTCTCTTCTCTGCTTGTCCTGCCTATACTTCTTGCCTGGCTACTGGCCACTCAGCATTTTATTTATACAGAGTGATATCAACAACAAATAGTTACTATGTTGATCAACGCACACCAGACACCAGGCCCATGGAAGCCTCCAATAATTCATTGCCAGTTAATCAGTGGTTAAGCCTCAGGCTCATCGTGATTAGAAAGCCTGTCCAGGGTCAGTCTGCAGGGCTGAGGTCTACACATGGGCAGCTGACTTCAAAGCTCAAGCATTTACATCTAGACTCAACTAGAAGCCTCCCCACACAGGAAGGCTAGAGATGGGAGAGTGCTGTGCTGCCTAGTTTTATGTCAACTAGACACAGCTAGGGTCATTGGGAGGAGCGAACCTCAACTGAAAAAATTCCCACAGCAAGCCAGTAGTGCATTTTCTTGACAGATAACCCATGTGGGAAGACCCAGCACACTGTGGGTGGTGTCACTTCTGAATGGTGGTTCTGGAGTGCAGAAGAAAACAGGCTGAGCCAGCCATGAGCAAGGAAGCTGGTAAGCAGTGCCCCTCCATGGCCTCTGCTTCAGTTCCTGCCCTGAGTTCCTTCGAAGGTGGACTGTGGATGTGGAAGTGTCGGTGAAGTGCACCCTTTCCTCCCTGGGTTGCTTAGGGCCGTGGTGGTTTATCACAGTAATAGAAACCCTAACTAAGACAGTTTCCCCTTCACTTCCTGGTTAGCTTTCTCATGCTCTGGTGCCCTGGATCCCTGCTGTTGGCTATAAGCAACCCCACTGTAATGTTTCCAGGCCCTTTCTATTGTCCTACGCCGTTGATAACAGTATCCCTCTTGTACCCATTTCCCAAGGCCGGGCTGGGTAACTAAAACAATGCAATGGATTTCATGCTAAAATATGGGTAGTAAGGTCATAGAGATGGTCCAGTGTGTTAGGAACTAGTCACCTTATGGCCTGATGTTCAGTCCTGAGACCCACATGGTGGGAGAAATCTGACTCCTTCAAGTTGAGCTCCACAGTCCCCATGGAATGTGTGGGCACGAGTGCGTACCTTTTCCACACAAAATAAATAAATTCAGTAAAAATCTAAAAATAATGACTTTCTAGAGTCATTCTGCCAAGAAACAGGAGTGCATTTACTTTCTCCCTCTAATTATGATACAACAAGGAATGAATATTTGATTTGTCTCCACTTCCTGTCACTGTGTTCCTAAAACCCTGGACTCTTCAGAGTGATGGGGGTGCTGCTGAGTCTCTGTGCACACAGCATGACTGCTGGCTGGCCACCCTAGACAGTTCCGGGATTGGACTGGCCACCGGGAAAGCCAAGGAGTGACTGGAATGTTGGAACTTTAAGTCCCTCTCCCAGCCTTCAGGGAGGGGAAGGGGCTGTTCTTTCAGTGGTCTGCACACAGTCACTCATGGAAAACCCCAAAGGACAGTGCTCTGAGAGTTCTGGAGAGTCAAACACACAGATGCCCGCAGGGAAGCTCACCCAGAATCAGTAAAAAGCCCATGTGTGCAGCTGACTTCAAAGCTCAAACATTTACATCCAGGCTAAACTAGAAAACCAGTGGCTGGCAGTGGAAGGGACAGATGTCTCCCACACACAGGCGCCAGAGAAGCCCTCCCTTCCACACCCCCTTTCCTGAGTCTGTCTTCCTCTAGTGTTCATCTACAGTATGTGTACAATCGTCATGAATGAGTAAATGTAAGGACAGTATTTCTACATGTTTTATGAGCTGCTATTAGTTGAGTGCGAAGAGTGGGGCATGGTAACTTGTGACATGTGGCCAGGCAGTTGAAAGCACAGAGACAACCTGGGACTTTTTAAAAACAGAGTTATGCGGGTTAGGGATTTAGCTCAGTGGTAGAGCGCCTGCCTAGCAAGCACAAGGCCCTGGGTTCGATCCTCAGCTCAACAATAAACAAACAAACAAACAAACAAATAAATAAATGCATGTCATTTAAAAAAAAAAAAAAAAAAGAGCCAGGCAGTGGTGGCGCACGCCTGTAATCCCAGCACTCGGGAGGCAGAGGCAGGTGGACCTCTGTGAGTTCGAGGCCAGCCTGGTCTACAGAGCTAGTCCAGGACAGCCTCCAAAACTACAGAAAAACCCTGTCTCAAAAAACAAACAATCAAAGAAAAAACAAACAAACAAACAAAAAAACAGAGTTATTTCTTTGTGTGTATGTATTGCCTGCATATATGTATATGCACCACCACATACATGTCTGCTCCCTACAGAGGCTACAAAAGGGTGTCAGATCCCTTGGGACTGGAGTTACAGATGTGAGCTGCTATGTGCTTGCTGACTACTGAACCCCTGTCCTCTGCAAAAGCAGCAGATGCACCATCTCTACAGCCCCACCCTGGGGCTTTTGATCGGCATCTGAAGAGCAGGGCAGCTTTGAGGACTGAACCATAAGGAAGTAAGTCACAGATACCCTGAGACCTCAGAGCAGTTGGTCTCAGACATATGCATGCTATCACCCACTCCTGAGATTTAGCTTTGGAATAACACCATTTTCTTAGTATGTGTTGACTTATTTATGGGTGTGGCTGTGTGAGTGTGTGCCATGTGTGAGTGTGTGCCCTGTGTGCCATGTGTGGAGTGAGACCTCTCCTTCCACCACGTGGGTCCTGAGGATGAACAGATTGTCAGTGTTGGTGAAAGCACCTCTATCCACTGAGCGGTCTCTCCAGCCCTGTGAATGACACTGTTTGCTAATGTACAGTGTGTCTTCCAAGTTCCTTCACTGTTCACAGAATGACCTGTTGTGCTTGTGTTCTTACACTGAATCCGATCACCACGTTTGGTCTCAGGCCATGTTAGTCCTCTTTAATCCCCCAAAGCTCCTACACCTTAGAGATGGTGTGAGACTTTCACAACAATGTTTTAAAACATCTTACTCTACATTGTTTGGAAACAAGATAAAAGCACCGTAAAAGTGAGGTTTTCATGTAGCCAGTTCAGAAAACAAATACCAGAAGTTTGTCCCACGGCTAGGGGAACTAAGTTGGCTAGATCACCTGGGTTGTGGTTGGCATGTCACCCCTTTTCTCTAGAGACCACGTGACTACCTTGTTAGGCAACACTGGTGCATTTGGAGTTTTGTCCTCTGTAGATGTACTTCACCTCTGTGGCTAGTTCACAGATGGCTACAGCAGTAAACCCATGCTTTTTTTGTTTTTTTTTTCTTTTGAGACAGGGTTTCTCTGTGTAACATCACTGGCTGTCCTGGAACTCAACTTGTAGACCAGGCTGGCTTCAACTCAGAGGTCTGCCTACCTCTGCCTCCCAAGCACTGGGATTAAAGGCCTGCACCACCATGCCTGGTGATTTTTTTTTTAATTTTAATTTAATTTTTAAAATTCTATCATTCTTCTAAATGTATTGGCTAGTATTATTCATTATTCTGTTAAAAATAATAATAAAAAAGCCATTTCTCAAGACAGATGTCTCAAACAAGATAGAAAGGTTTGACCTAATGCATGCCTCCCAACCCCAGTATAAAGAGAGCTATTTCTCAGGATTAGTACAGTGGCCCGTAATCCCAGAATTTAGGGAACTGAGGCAAAGCATGGGAAATTTCAGGCCAGCCTACATCACGTCCCAGACCAGTCAGAGCTACATAGTAAGACTCTGTCTGAAATTCAAGAGGGATGGAGATATTCTTCTTGGTGTTCAGGTAGACTTGTGGATTACTTTTTCAAATTTACTCTGTCATACTGATATCATGTAACACGTCCTCGGAGGTAGCTACGTTTGGCCAATAGGAGATTCTTTAGGCCTGTTAAATGTTCTTTGGAATATCCTTGCTGATTTTTCAGCACTTTCTTGGACTGATTGCATTTTAACAAGGACCCTCATGTCTCAAAGCCAAAGAATGAGAAACAAAGATGATTCTGACACCAAGCCAAACTGGTGACGGGATCTCTGAGGGCTAGTGGTGAGATCTCTGGAAGGTAATGTTAAGGAGACCACCTAGAGCCAGTGGTCTTCTTGAATCCAGTGCTCCACCACTTGTAGTGGCCACGTGACCACATTTGGGACAGAAGCCTGGACCAGTGCTATGACAGGTGCATCTCAGCCTCTCTAGGTATAGACTTCCTGGCCAACATTACCTCCGGATGAGAATTTAGAGAGCTCAGCTTCCAGCCTCTGCCAGGACTCCCCCTCAAAGACAGTCTGCTCAAGGGTCCTTCAGGAAGCTGCCCTTCAGCCCAGCCTGGATAGTAATTTGAATCACAGGAGCTGTCCAGAGTTGGAGCGCGTCAGCTACCTAAGGGCCATGCCTCTGACTGCTGGCCGTTCCCAGGACAACTCTCACTCCGGCCAGTGTGGGACACTTCGTTGTCCTTGAACAAAAAACACAGGGCTGAGTGTAAGGCTGAGTGTATCCTGGGATAAGTAAGAAAACAGGTCAAATTCCAGGTCATATCTGGAGCGTCAGACTCCTGTGTGTCTTCATCTTGTGCCTCCTGTAACCAGCACAATATGGGGCACATGGTCAATCAATGTCTGTTGAATCAATGAATACTCAAGTTACAGTGAGAAGTGCCAGTGTTTTCTCCCAGGAAAGCGCATCTAACAGCCAGTGTGTATCTGTGTGTGTGTGTCTGTGTGTGTGTGTGTGTGTGTGTGTGTGTGTGTCTGTGTGTGTGGGGGGGCAGGGCCTGGAATTAAAGATTTACTTTTTTTTTTTTTTTTTTTTTACTTATTTGTGTATGTGTGTACCTGTGCGTGTGAATGTGTGTGCATGTGCGTGTGCATGAGAGAGAGAGAGAGGATTCTGGGCATCAAACTCAGGTTCTCTAGTTCACACAAGTGTCTTTACCTGCTGAGTTGTCTCTTCAGCCCAGAATCTAGGCTTTCTGTGTTTGATATACTTTACAAGCTATGTATGTATGTATATATGTATGTATGTATGTATGTATGTATATATGTATGTATGCATCTATCTATCTATCTATCTATCTACCATCTATGTGTCTACCTATCTACATATTTATGTATATATCTACTTAGTATCTATACATATATGTATGTATCTATATGTAGGTATCTATCATCTATCACTGATTATTATTTTTACCTATTATTTCATTTATCAACTATTATTATTTATTATCTATTATAGTCATTTATATATGTTTTTATAACCTATAAGTCATCTACCTACTGTCATCAATCTATAACCTATCATTCATCTATCCATCATCCATATATCAATTTATCATCTATCATCTGTCAATCCATTTATCATTATCATCTATTTTTTTTAAGTATCTCTGTATCCTCTATTATCTATTTTAATCTATCAATCATCTATTATCTCTCAATTTATTTATCATCTATCTACCCATCACCTATCAATCTCTCTATCCCTCTATTATCTATCAATCAATCAACCTAGCTATCTATTCACTTGTGTGAGTTGGGGTTCCTGTTATGTGGTCCTGGCTGTCCTGAAATTTGCTTTATACACCTGACCTTGAACTTGCAGTGACCTCTCTTCCCTTAAGTGCTGGGATTGCAGGATTGAAAAACTACACCACCCTTTTACATTGAATCATTTTTAATTATTTATTTTAGGTTTCTTGTTTTGTTTTGTTTTGGTTTGGTTTTTTTTGAGGCAAAGTTTCTTGTAATACAGGCTGGCCTTGAACTCTTGTTCCTTCTGCCTGGGATTTATAGTTGAGTGCTACTACACCCAGCTTTTTCTTTTCTTTTCCACTTAATCTTAGCCAAAAGGCTGAGAAACATGATTTTTTTTTTTTTTTTACATGTTTCAAATGGGAATCAACAATACACCCACAGATCCACTCTGTGTACAGGTGGGGTTTTATTGCAGCTCAGCCTGGTCTGTGACTATCTTATCCATCATCTCTTTATCTTTGTTTCCTATGCCTCTGACCTCAGATGTGAGTAGCAATTACTCTATTACTGTAAGATTAGAGAGAGATCTGCTGACAAATTTGCATTCCAATCCCTGTGCCGCTCTGTGTTTGTTAGGGTTACTGACAGGCTAGTGTGCAGGGAGACCACCAACCCCTTTAGTAGCCCCCAGCACAGGGCCTGGCACCCGACTGGAGCTCAAGTGTACTCTGAAGATGAGTAAATGACTGTACGCAGGTCCTGCTTGTCAAATTGTTACAGTTTGGGGAGGCCAGTGGGAGAGGATGTGTTGAGCTGGCAGGGGGACCCCTTTCTCATCTCTAGGCCTGCCAACAGACAAATGTCTAGGGAAGAAATGACAGGTTTAAGCAGCAACTAAATACTCATGTCCTTGCCAGATTCTGCCACTCTTGACCCAGGTAAAGTTGGAATTTGGAAGACATCTTTGTGTGAAGGCAACCAAATACTGGCTGGATGTTTTAGCTGCCAAGAACCCTGTTAATGGCTGACATGCTCACACAGTTCACCCTTCAGCAGTCCCTGCCATCTTGCTGATTCATGACCGTGAGAAGCAACCCCAATTCAGGCCAAATTCAAACACCCTGGGCAGGGGGAGGCTTAGGTTGCCAGGCTACCCCCTTGACAAAAATTCAGAATTTGTACCCCCATCGTAAAAAACACTCTAAAAGAGCAAACCATCATTGCCTATGAATGGCATCTCAGGGCTCCAGACCCATATCACAGTCCAAAAACCAAGGGTGGGAAGTTCAACAACTCTGCCATTATCAGATTGGCCAAGATCAAGAACTTTGATAACATTATGCTGTCAGGGGTGTGTATAGAAGTTATACCCAAGCATCTCTGTTGATTGTAAACCAGTGGGAGGCTGGTTGGAAAGCCTGACCTAGCACTGGCCTCCTCTGGGGCGCCTTTTCATTACCACACTTCTCACAGCCTGTACGTCCTTACATGTGTGACTACCGAACATCTCTCCCCTTTAGATTGTAGCTTAGCCTGCTTGGTCTATGTTGCACGCCAAGAATCCTGCAGAGCACCTGGCGCATGAATGGGAATTCCTTAGCAGTGGCCTTCCCTTAAGGGGTTATGCAGCTGGCCTGCAGGTATGGGGTGCAGAATGTAGAACCAGGCCAAACTGGTTGGAGCTCAGGCCCATAGCTTGCTCTGGTGAGAACCTCAGGACCCAATTTACCTCCCCTGTTGTGTCTAAAATCAGCAGTGACTCCTGTGTTTAACATGTGCATGTAAGCATGCACATCCCTGCTCCCATGGTCCCCACAGAGCCCAGAACCTTACTTTCTTGCAGATGACAGCCACACACAGAGAAAAATCCAGGGCATCAAGGCTTTCAGAGGAGATGAGTTGGCCAAGGTAGGTTCCAATCCCAGCCTACTCTTTACTGTTGTGACCCTGGCCTAGTTACGGTGAATCCACAGACAAGGCCTTTGTTCCACATCTGTAATAATGTTTGACATAATGGCCGTAGCCACTTCATAGGCCTGGTGTGTTAGAAGAATCAAAGTGAAGTTGCAAACGTCAAAGCCAGCCCAGGACCCCAAACCCTCCAGTAAGTGTAGAGTATGTGGTAGGCACAGGCTCAGGCAGTCCTGCCTACATGAATGCCAACAGGAAGACACTGGCTATACACTTCAGGCTGCTGCAAACATACCAGGAAACCCCTCCCCCTTTTTGAGATAGGGTCTCGTTATGCTGCTCCAGCTGACCTGGAACTCACAGAGACCTTCCTGCCTCTATTGTGATTAAAGACATACACCACCCTGCCCAACAGAACCCCCACAATTTTTAAAATAAAGAAAACAGACAAACTTATGCTCCTGACCCTGATGAGGTCACTCAGCAGTCTTGCAGAAGAGGACAGCTCTGTGTCCTCTCCTGCTAGAGCATGCCTTTCTCTGGGTAACAGGGACAGGGTGGTGAGGGATCTGCCAGCAAGCAAGGGGAGGGGGCAAAGGAGGCACGATGCCAGCCAAGGAAGACAGGAATTACGAATGGTGCAGAAGACCCAGTGTAGGATCTAGCTTGACATGACTGCAACCATCTTGGTTACAATCCCATCCTGCCCATCAGCTCACACTGGCATATGTCTGAAGTCTTACAGAATAAACAAAGTTATTAAGATAGTCAGTTAAGGGTTGGGGATTTAGCTCAGTGGTAGAGCGCTTGCCTAGCAAGAGCAAGGCTCTGGGTTCGATCCTCAGCTAAATAAATAAATAAATAAATAAATAAATAAATAAATAAATAAATAAATAAAGTCTATCAGTTTGTTTTCTTCTTTTTTGAGAAAGCCCATATATGTTCAATTTCCTTTGACCTCCTTTGTCTCCTCCCACCCCTGCTTTTTTGAGGCAGAGTCTCCTGTAGCCCAGGTTGTCCTTGAAATCACTATCTAGTAAAGATGACCTTGAACTCCATATCCCCCTGCCTTTACCTCTCCACTGCAGGGTTAGGGTTATATACTGCCATGACCACTTTATACCAGAGATTGCCAGCAACCGGCAGAAGCTGGGAGAGGCCTGGAGTTCTTCACAGGCCACCCGCACTTCAGCTTTCAATTCCATTCAGAGTTAAGTGGCTAAATGGTCCAGCTGCGGGAATAGAGTGCCTCTGTGGCTTTTGTCTCCAGGAGTCATGGTCCTGGGGTATTTAGTTTCCCAAGTGCAATTGCCTTGACTATGGAAGGCCTCAATGCTGGTTCCAACTTTCTGTTAGACTCCATCTCCCATGATTACATCTCACCCCCAACTCCAATCACCCCAAATTATGGGCCACTCCCCAGTGGCCTTAATCTCAGCTCAGCTCACCCCCTCCCCAGTCTCAGGGCCATTGTCTCTCTTCAAAGACTGTCATAAGTGTCATCTGTTCTGCCTGCCAGGCCTGAACTTTAACCCTGTTATATGAAGAGTCGTCTGGCAGATCAGGCCACGCCTGCCTGCTGCAGCTTTTCTCCAGGTACAGGTGTGAGGAGCTGACAGGAAATGCCCGCTCTGACCTTTCCCCTGCCACCTAGGAATCAAAAGCAACTCACCCACATGCACATACTGTGGGTTACTCATCAACCTTAATGCATGGCACTGCCCCCGCACCCCCAAACCTATCATTCTGACAGCTCCATTTGTCCAATGGGAAACTGAAGCCTCCCTGGTTTTGGAGGCCCGGCACTCTACCTGTGACTTTCAATAATTCCCCTAATATACCTTATACTCTGAAGGATACCTTCTCTCAATACCTTCATCTCAAGCCTCTATTCTGTGTCTAACTCACCTAATATAAAGGAGAAAAAATTCTAGCTGAAGAATATCTCAGAAGTCTCATCACAAAGGCTATCAAGGGGCTGGATGATGGGGAAAGGCGAGGGGAAGTTTGGGATTCTGCTTTCAGGCCTTGGCTTGAGCCTAGGGCAGGGCTCTCACTAACCTAAGGCTGTCTGCGCAGGAGGACAGAGCAAGCTTCTTGTTAGGCCCTCACAGTGCTTGGTGTCCAGGGCTCTATCTCCCTCCTTCTCCAGTACTAGAGTTTATTCCAACAACTTCCACCTGAGACCCATGACCTTCCCAAGCTCCATCTTCTTAACTGGCAGGGTGCTGAGCAGGAGAGGAGGTGGATGTGGACTCCCTGGGAACTGGGCTGCTGGCCGGCCTGAGAGTCCCCAGACTTGGGTCCCCCAGAAAAACAGCATCAGGAAAGGAACACTTAGGCATTGCTGCCAAATGACAGCAGACATTCTGAGAGAAGAGTGATTGGAAAGTGACTTTTTCCCATGATGGAGTTCATGAGTGGGGAAAGTACCCAACAGCCCCGTAGGGCACAGGAAAGAATGATCCCCTCTTCACTGGCCAAGGACAGGAGTCTCCCCTGCAGCTCTGGCTTTCTCTGCTCCTCTACTTATTTAGCTATCAAGACTTCCTCTTTAAGACAGTCCTCCCTACTCCAAACCAAGCCCCAATCTCAATGCCCAGTGCTAGGCATTCACCCTCTTGGGATTAGACTTTCCCAGGAGATCCGTCAGAACTTCTAGCTTCTGATGGCCAGTCATAGTAAGTGTTCAAGAACTTCTGAGACCAGTGAGACCAAAGCAAAGTAGCCTTGTGCCCTTCCCTAAACCCTATAGGAGAGTCGTCTGTGTGGGGGAAACCACATAGTAAGCAGGAGTCTAGGACAACGGCCGGTGTTTTGAGAGAGAAAGGTGGGGGACACAGGGCACTTCTGGGCCAGTTCTCCCCCTAGGACCAGACTAATGGACATTGTCTAGGAGAGACATGCTCTGCCTGGACACACTTTAGCTGGAGAAGCTCAAAGGCAGGTCTCTGCCCTGGGCCATGTTGGTCTTACTGGTCTGGAATAGGGGACAGACAACTGTCTTTCTTTTGAGAAATTACTTAATTGTTTTATTGTATCTTGTATGTGTGAATGTTTTGCTTTCGTGTATGTATATGCATCCTATGTGTAACTGGTACCCATGAGTGTCAGAAGAGGCCATTAGATTTCCTTAAAACTGGAGTTACAGGTGGTTATGAGCCACTACGTAGGTGCTGGGAATTGAACCTCTGGAAGAGCAGCCAGTGCCCTTAATTACTGAGCCATTCTAGTGCCGGTCGCCTAAAAGCATTTGTTTGTTTGTCTGTTTGTTGTTTTGTTGTTTTGCACCTGTTTTTCTGAGCAAATTCTAATGTGCAGCACTGTTTTGGACCCACTGAGCTCCCATCCTCCCTGTCCTTGCCCTGTGAATTGAGGGCTTACAAGGCCGGAACTGCCTCTGAACCTCTGAGATTTCCCTCTGCCATCTAGGGACTCTTCATAGGCTGGCTTCTCTGTGTCAGCTCGGGGCAGGCCTGAGCTACCCCATGGTACTCCTCAGCAGGCAGCCGTTCTCCACTGGCTGGACCTATGGACAAGAAATGTCCTTTCTGATCCATTTTGTCATCTCCCCTGTGTCCCGAGAGCTGACTGGTGTCTAGCAGACTAGGGAATCAGTTATGAGAAAGCCACTTTGAAACTCTGAACTTGGCAATTCTCCCTCTTCCTATTCCCGTTTTAGCTATCTATGTAAATACAGGCACACACCACAGAACTGTGGGCCACAGATATGTCTACCTCCTCCTGGTGACATCAGAGATAGCGTGGTTTCTGTGAGCCCCTCTCAGGTGCTCTCATGACACCCAGATCAGCTAATAATGTAAGTCTCAGAATGTATGCCCATCTTAATGGCACAGCTACGCTCTCCACCCCCAATCCATGTTCCAGGAGGAAAACCCAAGACCAGGGCATCTGTGGTTTTGATGAGGGAGGGATCTCGCCCTGGCCTTCAGGCTGTCATTGTCTTGCTTTGTCCTGGCGTAAGAGAGAAGGCGGATTTCTCATCTTTCCTAAGTTTGTGGAGACACTTTCACTCTACGCCTTCCATTTCTGTCCTCCCAAACTCGTATCCATCCTACATAAAAAACACATTTTATCTCAGTAGCCTTGAAAGTCTGAACTCACTCTGGAATTAACTCTAAAGTTAATTCTGAAGTCTTCCTTAAATGTTGTCTAAAAGGAAGATGTGGGTGAGCTGTCAGGGACAGTTCATCCGGAAGCAAGGTCCTTGCTGGCTGTGCTCTGGGAATAACAGAAACTATATATTCCAAAACACAGTGATGCGACCACCACGTGACAGGGCAGAGATTGTCACTTCCTTAGGAAGAAACTAACGGACGACAGGGGAGATGGGTTCCGAGCTTACTAAGACACCCTGTAAAGACCAGAGAGTTTCTTTGGTTGGAGGCTCTGCCTTCAGACACGCTAAGGTGACCCCTGATGTTCCTCCAGGAGGCCTGTGTCCACTATCTGGGCAGTGGACACTGAAACAATGTCCCTTCCTCTCTTCTTTGTACCGAGGCCATCCTGAAGCTGCCAGGCCAGGTAAGCCAGGCAAGCTCACTTTCCTGTTTGGAGGACTATGTCTATAGCTGCACAGCTTTGTGGGTCAGTTGAGCAGGACCTAAGACACCCACATTCTTCCTTCATTTTGTCATTTTGTCCTGGCCCCTTCAGTTTAGATTGACAGTGTTTCTGTTGGGGTGGCTGATTAGTGCCTAGGTTCACACACATACTTATCAAGGCTGTTCACTACACCCTTGCTGTTCTCTTCCTGATATTCCTTTATTATCATTATCATTATCATTATTATTATTATTATCATTATTATTATTATTATTATTGCCACACCTTTAAGCTCTGACTTCTTTTTATTTGTTTGTTTTTGATAAGGTCTCACTATGTAGTCCTAGTCGGTCTAGAATTCATAATGTAGACCAGGCTAGCCTTGAACTCCTAAGCGCTGGGATCAAAGATATGCACCCAGCTCAATTCATTTCCCCCACCCCCTTGGATTTGCTAGAAGCATCCAGGAAGAACCAAGCCCCTTCTTCAACACTTTGCTTAGAAATCTCCTCAGCTAACAACCAGCTGCATCACTAGCAACTTCTACCTTTCATAAAACACTACAAAGACAACTCAGGCTGGACCTTTGCTACTTCACATGAATTCTGTCACCATTGCTCAACAACACTCCTTGTTTCTCTGTGAGACCTCACCAGAACTTCCCTCTCCTCAAAGCTTTGCAAGCCTCCACCCAGTAACTGGTTCTACAGCATTCGATGCTTATGACAGTAGCTCCCCGCTTCTCAACACAGCTCTCTAGTTTGGGCTGTTGGAAGATTCTATGGACCGATGACTGAGGCGACAGGCATTTATTTCCTTCTCTCAGTTCTGGAGGGGGAAGTGCAAGATCCAGGGTACTTAATACAGTCGTATTTTATTTTATCTAAAAACTATTTTTACCCTTGTTTATTTGGGTGAATATTACTCATGTGGATCCATGTGTGCCATGGAGAGTGTGGCCCTCACAGGGCAACCTTATGAGAGCAGTTCTTTCTTTTCACCTGGTGGGTCAGGGGTCAACTCAGGTCACCAAGACTGGTTGGTGAAAAGTGACTTTACCTGCTGAGCATCTCACTGATTTACTGAATACCCTCCTCCTGGTTTATTAAATTGCTCCCTGTGTTCCCACCAGCAGAGGAAGAGTTCGGATCTCACCACAGGGGTTCCAACTTCACACCAAGGGCCCTACCTCCAAATAACATCACAACAGAGTTTTCAACCAATGCATTTGGGGGCATATATTTAGTTCATAACAACAACACCATTTACAGTGAAAAGGCTTCCAAATACAGGAATTTTGTGTGCTTGGGGGCGTGTTTTAACACAGGCTTTTGGGAATGAAGCTTCATTCTCTCATTTCATTTTCTTTTTCTTTCTTTCTTTCTTTTTTTTTTTTTTTTTAGCTTTTTTAAAAAACAAAACAAAACAAAAAAACAGTGCTTGGTGGATAGCACAGGGCCTTGTTCATGCTAGGAAAGAGCTCTGCGGTTGTACTCCACCCTAGCCCTGGACTGGAGGATGCAGGGAGCCAGGGAGAAGAGGACAGGCTCACATCACTAGGGTTGGCCTCCAGCCCAGGCCTCATTTGAGAAGAGTAGCTCCCGGCTAGTATGGGGCAAACACTGGGGACTGATCAGAGTGGACAGTGCTGGTCCTCCTGGAGCTTATGGCTGTGTGGGACCATCACCAGGTGATGCAAACTTTCACCTGCTCTTCAGGCTTACATGTCTGGGACATCCTGTGTTCCCTCTGTCACACGGTCATGGTGGCTCCTATCCAACTCTAGGTCCAGGTAAGAGTGCTTTCCTTCCATAGAGAGCTCTGGTTTCCCAAATCTGAGTTCTAAGTGTTCCCAGAAGGCAGCACCCACCTCCTCCAAAGGCCACTTCAAAGAAAAAAAACTGTTAACTACAGTTTTTAACTACAGATACAGGGGTGTATCTACTGTGTGTGGCCTGCTTGCTTCCTGCAGGGAGAAGCCAGGGTTTGGACATCAGCATATGTACCAAGAACAAGAAAACACTGGGAAAGGTCACTGCCTAGATTCCCGACTGCTGGACTGACAACCGGGCTATGTCCTGCTCCCAGCTGCCGGAACAACAGACGGTTCCCAGTCTTACGTCTTGGAAACTCCAGCGCTGTCCTCCAGTAAAAGACCTGGAGGCTCAGTGTGGCCCTGGCTTCACTACACACCAGGCAGGTTGTCACCTTGTCCAGGCAGGGTGGCCTTCCTGTGCTTCAGTTCCAGTATTTGTAGAACACAGAGAAAAGGCTCTGAGGAGGCTTGTAGAGCCCCCGGATCTGTGAACAAAAGGACTCGAGAAAGGCCAGCTCTCCCTACTGGCCCTCACAACCCCAGCCGCCCCACTCTGGCCCTATCTACACCTCTGTTGACTGATCTGTAAGATGGGAGCGGTAGTACTGATAGTCCTTGAACAAGAAAGTAAACTGTACCGGAATCAGTCATGTCTACAAATGATGATGGACACGTGCTACACTCCAACTCCAGGGATTCAGCGCTGGATCACCAGGCACCTTCTCAGGTCTCATGTTCCAGAGAACCAACCCCAGGATCTCTTTTCCTGACCCCAGGCTCTCTGGAAGTCCTGTTAAGGAAGGTCCATGGGACCCAGGAAACCCACAGAGGGTGTGTCTACCACCAGGGGCTGGTGGTAAGCCACCTCGGGGTTTGCAGTCCGGTTATTTCCAGGAAGAAAATAGAAATTTCTGCCCAGGAGGCCAGAGCCCTGCAGCAAGCAGAGTTATCTCCAGGCCGGCTTCCTGCTCCGATAACAGCAACATCGGCCCAGGGCACCAAGGGAGACTTGGCTCGGCCTAGGACTCTGCAGCCGCGCCCCTCCAGCCTGGAGGCAGTGAAATGACCCTAGCCTGCATCTCCTCCCCCGGCTGGCCCGCCCCCGAGGGGTCGCCCCTTCCTGTGATGTTGTTCCCACCTGACAAGTTGCTCCCCACCTGCGAAGTCTCCCAGTCAGGTACTCACTCTGCAGACAGCGGGCGGCGGCCACCCAGAGCGCGAGCAGCCCCAGCGGGATGCCGTGAGTCCTCCTCCCGCACCACTGCGGCCTCATGAAGGAGCAGTCGGCGACACTGGCCCCGCATGGGCCTCGAGGAGGTAGCTGGGCCGACTGCTCGCCCTCGGCGCTCCGCAGTGCGCCAGCCTGGCCTCTCCAGCCTCAGCTCCGCAGCTCGCAGCTCCGCACTTCCCAGCTCCTGCAGCTGCTTCAGCGCCAGACAGAGGTAGATGAGCAGGTTGTACTCTGGTTGAACCAGTTCCCAGGAGAGAGGGAAGAAAGGAGGAAGGGAAGAGGGAGGGAGGAGAGAAGGAAGGACCATGAATATGGAAAGATATCAGATAATAGGAAGGCACACACTCTGAGGCACTAATGGCAAATAATGAGCAATTTCCTGAGAGTCACACCCATTGTATCAATTCAAGGTTCAGTGCAGGGAGGTGGCTAGGAGAGAGGGCTAGTGCTAGCTGTTGCCCGAGGACCCAAAGCGACAATCTGAAGACTGCATGGGCAAGGGGAGATTTTTAGGAAAGCCAAGTGACAGCCGGAGGTGGGGGTGAGCAGTAAGAGGTGATAGAGGGGAAGACTCAGGCTGGCTCTGTGTGGGGTATATGGACAACAATGCCATCCATCCATCCATCCATCCATCCATCCATCCATCCATCCATCCATCCATCCAGGAAAGGGCTCTGAAAGCTGCTTGCTGCTCAGGACCGGGCACAGGTGGGCAATTTGGTCCCTCATAGGACAGTGGTGGAATGATGTCAGCGCCGATCTGGAAACAACCACACTGATTTGGAAAGCCCCTAGAGGTGGCCCACACCTGCAGTCCTAGCATTCTGGAAGCTACAGGAGTGACTAGGTACTTTAGGAATCCTAGCAAGGGGTGGAGCCTGGAAACAATGATCAACTGCTTTATAGTCTGCCTGTTCGTTTTAAATTAAGAACCAGGATGCTGTAGGGCAACTGGCCTCCAAAGCGGTGGGCCGGTGTGTGAAGAGATGGAAAATGGGGAAACTCAGACTGTTGTGGTATTTTAGTTTACTTTATCAGAACTAGATTTCCTCACTCCCTTGCAGCCAGGGGACAGCAGTATGAACAAGTGGCTCTAATACTTAAGAGAGAAGTGTGCTTGGGTGTCTCTGGAAAAGATTTTGCTTTTCTGGTAAAGGGATAGAAAAGGCTATGCATCGAAGCATTCTTTCCTGAGAAGGAGAAGGCTCACAACACACAAGCAACTTATAAGACTCAGGGTGCCAGGGCACGTACACAACTCTGGGATTATATGAGCAGTAATAGCTGCCAGGGGAGAGGAGACTTCCATGGAGCTGCAGGGAGTTGCGCAGGGAACTCCAGCGAGGCAGCTGGCGTGGGCTTTTCTGTAATCCAGCTGCTTGAGTCACCCACGCTCCCGACCCTTGCTAATGTAATCGACTTCAGTGAACTCATTGGCTCACCGTCTAGGACTTGGAATTCTTTCTTTTTGATCTGTGGTGGATAGAAGTAGTCTCTCCAGGAAAAGTCACATAGCTCTACCCCTGCCTTGAAGACATTCCTTTTCCCTAGATCTGTGGCCCCTGTCATACTTCATGAAGTTTCAAGTGAGGACAAGCCTCTCTAAGTAAGGATGGAGGAACAGAGAGACAGGAAGTGCCCAGGAGACCATGGCATGTAGCATGCCCTCCTATGTCCTTCTTGCTCTTAGAAAGCTCCTTGTTGGGGTTGGAGAGATGGCTCAGAGGTTAAGAGCACTGGCTGCTCTTCCAGAGGTCACGAGTTCAATTCCCAGCAACCACATGGTGGCTCACAACCATCTATAATGAGATCTCTTGCTCTCTTCTGGAGTGCAGGCATACATGCAGGCAGAACACTGTATACATAATAAATAAATACATCTTTAAAAAAAGAAAAAGAAAGCTCCTTGTTAATTGCACATCATGTTAGTTACTTTCGTAAAGGAGAAAAGGTTGAGTTTGGCTCACAGTTCCACGGTACAGTCCACTGTGGCAGAGAGCCATGGTGGCAGGGGCTGAGGAGGCAGCCACCACATTGCATCTGCAGTGAAGACTCAGAGCGGGACAAATGCTGGAGCCCAGCTTGTCTTCTCCTTTTCATTCGGTCCAGGAGCCTAGGCCCTGGGATGGTGCCACCCCAATTAACTGAATCTAGACACTCTGATGGGTGTGCCAAATGGCTTCTTTGCAAGGTGATTCTAGAACCATTAAGTTGATGGTTTTCACCATCGCATACATGATCCTTGTAAGAGCAATAGTAGTGGTACCGTGTGAACTGCAGTCAGGAAAGGATGTGACCAGGCTAGCCACTCACAGTGTCCTCTTGGCCAGCCAAAGTGTTGGCTCATGAATGGAAAGATGACACCATCTGGAACGCCCCTAGAAGTGTCATGTGGCCATTGCTGGGGTTGCTAACGCGCAGGACATGACCCTGTAGGTATTAGCAGGCCATGTCTGTCCCCGCGAGAGGTCCTGGACTAAGAATGAAGCCAAGTCAGGCGTGGTGACTCACACTTGTATCCTCAGCACTCAAGAAGCTGAGGCAAAAGGATTGATTGCAAGTTTAAGGCCAGCCTGGGCTACATAGCAAAAGCCTCTTTCAAAAATAATAACTAAACTCAGTGGTGGTGGCACATGCCTTTAATCCCAGCACTCAGGAGGCAGAGGCATGAGGATCTCTGAGTTTGAGGCCAGCCTGGGCTATGGAGCAAGTTCCAAGACAGCCAGGGATACAGAGAGAAACCGTCTCAAAAAAACCAAACCAAACATCACCATCATCATCAACAACAACAACAAACCCCAATAATAACTAAATAAAAATATTTGACAAGGGAAAGAGTGAAGCTGGGATGGGACAAACTGGTCTGGGAAGCAGGGAGAGACGCAGATGCGGTGCGTGCTCTGGGCTTTGACTGCTTTACGAGCTGGTGGCCGCTAAATGTTTGTTGTTGGGCTGGAGAGATGGCTCAGTGGTTAAGAGCACCAACTGCTCTTCCAGAGGTCCTGAGTTCAATTCCCAGCAGCCACATGGTGGCTCACAACCATCCATAATGAGATCTAGTGCGCTCTTCTGGCCTGCAGGGACACATGGAGGCAGAATACTGTATATATAATAAATGAATAAATCTTAAAAAAAAATTGTTGTTGTTTGTTTGTTTTTGTTTTCTTCTTGAGCGGGATTTCTGTGACATAAAACTATGTAAGGGGGAATAAGTTTGAGACATCTGTTGTGTAGTGTAGCACAGCAATGGTAATTGATGAGGAGATGTTATGTTGAGTGAGTGCTGAGTGGATGAGTGCTCTCATAATGCAAATGATGACTATGTGAGGTATGTTCGTTAACTAGATTTAACCAGCTCATACTACACATATACTTTAAAACATTAGGTTGTGATGACAGTGGGAGTAATGAAGGGCAAGATTTGAGAGAAAGAAAGCTTAGGGGAGCAGGAGATCCCAGCTGGATCAAGAACAGAAAGGGAGAATGAGAAATAACAGACCATGATAAATGAAGACCACATGAGAACAGGAATAGGGAGAGTGCTCGAGAGGTCCCCAGAAATCCACAATGATATATCCTCTGTAGACTGCTGGCAATGGTCGAGAGAAAGCCTGATCTGACCTAGTCTGGTGATCAGATGGCCAAACACCCTAACAGTCATCTTGGAACTCTCATCCAATAACTGATGGAAGTGGATGCAGAGATCCTCAGCCAGGCCCCAGGTGGAGCTCCAGGTGTCCAACTGTCGAGGAAGAGGAGGGACTGCAAGAGCGTGAATTGTTGAATCCAAGATTGCAAAAAGCACAGGGACAAATAGCCAATCGAATGGAAGCACATGAATTATGAACCAATGGCTGTGGAGCCCCTAACTAGATCAGGCCCTCTGGACAAGTGAGACAATTGAATAGCTTGAACTGTTTGGGAGGCACCCAGGCTGTGGGACCAGGACCTGTCCTTAGTGCATGAGCTGGCTGTTTGGAATATTGGACTTACACAGGGACACGTGCTCAGCCTGGAAGGAGGGGACTGGACCTGCCTGTACTGAATCCACCAGGTTTAAATGAATCCCCAGGGGAGTCTTGGTCCTGGAGGAGATGGGAATGGAGGGGAGGGGCTGGGGGGAAGGTTGGGGTGGGGGTGGGAGGGGGGAGGACAGGGGAACCCATGGCTGATGTATAAAATTAAAACACATAAAAAAAAAAAAAACCAAAAAAAATTAGGTTGTGCACAATAACTACTATTCGTTAATTTAAAATAAACAAAATAAATGTGTGTGAGTGTGTGTGTGTGTGTGTGTGTGTGTGTGTATGTGTGTGTGCTCAAGTGCACGTGTGCGCACACATGTACATGCCATTGTCAAGATCAAGATCTCTGTGGTTTCTCTCTACTGTGTTTTCTGTTTTGAGACAGGGTTTCTCCCAGAACTAAAGCTCATTGATTCTGCAGTATTGTGTGGCCAGCAAGCCTCCTGTCTCTACTTCTCCTCTGCTGGGATTGCAGATGCGTACTGCCGTGCTCAGGTTTTTTGTTTTTTGTTTTGTTTTTTATGTAGGTGCTGGGGATCTGAATTCAGGCCTTTTGCTTGCACAGCAAGTATCTTTACTGACTGAGCCATCTGTCGTGTTTTCCCCGTTAAAAACCCCAGCCTTATAGTCAGCATCTGAAGTGTTCACCTTGGGGTTCTGTTTGGCATGCTCATTCTCCATGTAGTGGTGCTTTTGGGGGTTGCTTCTGGAACCTTTAGGAGATGGAGCCTAATGTAGGTCCCTAGAGTCAGACATTTGGTAGTTGCCTAGTCCAGTTTCCTGCTTTATTCTGCCTGACTGCTATGACATGACAGTGTCCTCTACACAGGCTCACTGGCATGAATGGAGCTGTCCTGCCTGCCTTCCCCTCTGCGATAGACTGGAGCCCTCTGAAACTGTGAGCCTGAGGAAATCCTGGTCCACCAACTTGTTTCTGTCAGATACTGTGCTCACAGGGTCAAAATTAACAAACATGCTTACAGCCAACCATCTATAAGGTCAAAGAGTCAGTCATCTTCTATTTTGAATCTCATCAAAATTTGGATAAAGAGAGGGGCTAGAGGTAGAATGCGATGGTAGACCCCTTGTCTGGCATCTTGAAGCCCTGAATTTGATCTCAAGCACAGGAAATAAAACACACCAAAATGTTAGAAACAATTTCTAAGTTGAGAGTTTCCTGACTGAAACAAGGGGTTTTCTAAATGTTTCTGGTTCCCATATCCTTGCATTTATTTGTAGTTCATTAAATATTTACCCAGAAGACCCTGTAGCTGGCACCATGGGCACTCCAAAGATGAATGACTCATGGATCTACATTCCAAGGGACTCACACACTGATGGAGATTCAATGACCCAAATTATAAAAGGCCTCTAGGTCCATAGTCCCTTCTATGGAGCTCAAGGTGAAAGGAAAAATTTTATTTTGTTCTCTGCTATTAACTTGGTACCTGACATGTGGTAAGCACTTAATGACTGTTTGTCAAATAAATGTATGAACCAAGAAGGCTAAAGCTCGAGAGACACAAGTTAAGAGGAAGACTCCCTTGAGATAAAAAGCTGGTAGAAAGTAGACGATTCAGTAATGCTCTGAATTCCTCCTCTGAATGCCACCACCTCTCTCTGGTCATGGAGGAGAGATAGGGACCTCTGACAGGTGTAACTGCACATCCAGCATCCAGCAAGGAGTTAGAAAATGCACCACAGTTCACGCCCTACTCCAGTCAGATGTCCTGGGAGTGGGGTTGTATGAGTTGCTTGCCTTGTTCCTGAGACAAAAATACCTGCCGAAGCAACCTAAGGAAGGAAGGGTCTATTTGGCTCCCAGTCCAAGGGTATCATTCCACCATTGCGTGAACATGGCTCAAAAATGGAGAACTCCAAAAACTAAGACTCTTGTGACCTCAGTTTCTTCAAAAACACAGACTTGGTCTTGGATTATGCTTTCATGCCCTCCCAGGTGTATCAGATAGGAATGAGTTCTCCTCAGATTATTCATTACAACCGGCTATAACAATTGGTTTATGTGCCTCCACAGAGAAACATGTTTCTGCCCCATGTAGCCAGCCTGTCTATCATGTGCAGCTTGCCTTTGTGATTGTACACTTTACTCATGTGTAGGGCCCTGGAACTCCCAAGTTGGGTAACTGCCGCCCTGCTTGCTGACCTTGACCTTGAGGTCCTCCCTATGCTGATTCCCTGCCAGTCTCCACCCTCCTGAACACTCACCAAGGTTCTTTGTGTATCCTGCATTTGGTGTAAACAGCTTAGATGCAAGAATGTAGAACATTGGGTAGCGAACTTCTGCCCTCCAGGGATTCCTCCATTGTGCTGTAAGCATGTATTGTGTATTTAAGGTTTCCTCCCTCCTTCAATAAACAGCATTCGGCATCCCCTGGCATGAATGACCCGCTGTCTCTTGTCTGTTTTTCAATCCACAGCCTCTTGCTGGGACATGGTGAACAGGCGGTGGTAGCGCGGGTTTTACTGCAACACTCATGCGGCCCTTCTTAACAGAATATACATTGTCTGATGCTCTGAAGAAAGCCTGTCTATCCCAGACTTTAGTCTGCCTCATTTATTGGCTACACTTTCCCAGGTCCCACTGCTTCTAGAGCAGTAAACATACCATAGTTGGGGAAGGCATCTCAGCAGGAGCAGAAGGCTGGCTGGTCACATTGCATCTGTAGTCAGGAAGCACACAATGAGCAGGAAGTAAGGCCAGGCTATAAAAAGGCTATAAAAACTCAAGGCCCACCTCTAGCACCCCAGGTTCCCTAGCGACTGCTCCACCTCTTAAAGTTCTTCACCCTTCCTGAACTGACCACCAGCTGTGCTACAGCACAAGTGGACATTTCCAATCATATATACACAAATGACAAAAAAGACTCTGCCGGTATTTATATTATATTTATATTACATTGTATTTATATATGTGTGCACACAAATACATACATACACATATATACATATGTGTGTAACAATAATAAAGAAAATAGGCTATCAACTTGAGAGTTTTGGGGAGGTATTGTGGGAGGGGTCTGAGAGAGGGTATCTGGGAGGTGCTGGGGGAAATAAGGAAGGCGGGAAAAGTATTGTAATACTATTTCAATTGAAAGTATATTTAAAGCTAGATGGTGGTGGTGCACTCTTTTAATCCCAGAACTTGGGAGGCAGAGGCAGGCCAATCTTTGAGTTCAAACTCAGTCTGGTCTACAGAGGTAGTTCCAGAACAGCCAGGGCTACACAGAGAAACCCTGTCTCAAAAAACAAATAAACAAGCCAGGTGGTGGTGGCACACACCTGAGGCAGAGGCAAGTGGATCTCTGTGAGTTCTAGGACAGCCTCCAAAGCTACAGAGAAACCCTGTCTCGAAAAACCCAAAACAAACAAACAAACAAAAACAAAATAAAAACCCAAAAAAACCAAAACAAAACAAAAAGTATATTTAAAAAAATAAAAATTGAGTTAGAAAAGTAGACTGGGAGCAATCCTGAGCACTTCTGCTGAGAGAGTGCATCTCAAGAGTCATGGAGCATGCAAAGCTCCCCCCAACCCCCACCCCGACCTTTAGCATACATCATAGCCCGCAGGCTCTGGTAATTCTTCCCAGTCAGGAAAAACAACCTTAGAGCCCTTTCTTCACCTCCACAAGAATAAAGTGTTGTTCCTGACACTGCTCTCTCTGTGGCAGCCTCATTTCTGTCGACAGACCATATTTTACATAGTTGTTCTACTCTTCTGTTGTTCCAAAAACACACTGAACATCACGCTTATTATATCTGGGTATTGTGTGAATGTAGATGCTTCTTTTCTTTCTTTGTTTCTCTGAATATACTTCCTTCCTCTCTTCCTTCCTTCCTTCCTTCCTTCCTTCCTTTCTTTCTTTCTTTCTTTCTTTTTTTCTTGGGTCTCATTATGTAGTCTTGCTGTTATGGAACTCCCTGTGTAGACCAGTCTGGCCTGAGTAAATCTGCCTGCCTCTGCCTCATGAGTGCCAAGGTTAAAGTAACCACCATACCCTGCCACTCATTTCTTGGTGTATGATGTAACTATGGTGACAGATGGGTGGTTGAATTAGGAGGCTAGTGTGTTCAATGCTACAATGGAGAATACCTATATGGACTTTTATTAGGCATGGTTCCTTTAATTTAGGCTTCTGTGTGCCATCTGAGGCTGTAAGAGTGTCTTAGTCAATGTTCTGTTGCTGTGAAGAGACCATGACCATGGCAATTCTTATACAGGAAACATTTAATTGGGACTTGCTTACAGTTTCAGAGGTTTAGTCCATTATCATCATGGAGAGAAGCATGGTAGTATACAGGCAGACATGGTGCTGGAGAAGGAGCTGAGAATTCTACATCTGGATCAGCAGGCAACAGGAAGAGAGAGATACTGGGCCTGGCTTGGGCATTTGAAACCTCAGAGCCCACCCCAAGTGACACTCAGAGCCTCCAACAAGGCCACACCTCCTAGTAGTGCCACTCCCTGTGGGCCAAGCACTCAAACACATGAGTCTATGGGGCCATCCCTATTCAAACCACCACAGAGAGTCTCTAAGATGAGCAGGTTTGTGGTGTCCATGTCACCCTGGGTCCTCATGGAGGCCAACCTTATTAAGAGGAAGAACCATGAGGTTTAGTACGTTTCTCCTTTGAGCTCTGATGGTCCAAAAGGCCTAAACTAAAACTTTTCATTCTGTAGTCAGAAGGTGTGGCTGATGTATGCAAGCCTTGGTTCTTGAGTAGCCTGCAGGTACCTAAGGAGTGTCCATACTGGGCTGTGTTTGGAGCAGTCCTGAGTCAGAAACAGCTTTGTGAACTTGGGCTGCTTAGTCTTAGAATTGAGTGTTATTAGTCCCCAAGGCTGTCATGAAATGTGAGTCAGTCACTAACAGTGGAGTGCCAGTGCTACCCAAGGTTACCTTCCTACCTGTGACAACACAGCACTAAATCAACTCCACGAGGAGACACCACTATCATGATGGCCCACTTTTTTTTCATCCAAGCAATTTGATTACCCAAACCCTCAAGATGGAGTCTGTTGACATTTCTTAAGAAAAAGTGGGTAGAGAAGCTTATTTGACCCTTGTTTGAGATCCCACTCTGGAACCTCCCTGGAAGCTGCAGGCAATTCTCATGGTGACAGGTGGTGTCTATAGTGTCTAATGTAGAGACAGCTCACAGAATGGGGGTGTCTATAGTGTCTAATGTAGAGACAGCTCACAGAATGGGGTGTCTATAGTGTCTAATGTAGAGACAGCTCACAGAATGGGGGCTCCATCTGTGCCCCTATGGGGGTCTCATCAGTCATTGCCATTCTTGCTTGTCAGCTTGACTACATATAGAGTTAACTAAAACTCAAAAGTGACGGGCACACCTGTGAGGGATTTTTGCTTAATTTCAGGTGGGAAGACCCACTTCTAATCTGGATCTTTAAGGTGGAAGCTACATTTGTAATCCAGGTCATTTGGAAGCCTGTATAAGGACATGGAAGAAGGAAGCTTTGCTTTTTGCCGGCTTGTTTCCCCACCTCGCTAGCAAGTCCATTTCTTCACTGGTGTTAGAGTCTGCTTCTTCAGGACTCCAGATTTATATATATATCATCTATCTATCATCTGTCTAACCACCGAGGGATTGAGATTCATTCTTTAAAGTCTGTTGCTCTGGAGAACCTGACTAATAAATACATTCATGCTGAAATGAGACTTTTTGGTGATGTGGCTGCTTTGGCATCCTCCATCCTTCTATAAGTAACCCCTCATCCATGTCCTATAAACAAGCCAAATAAGCTCATTGGGCAAATCAGACTGCAGGGGAAGAGCTATTTGGTTCTATTAGTCTGGGACGAGTAGACGTATGTTCATGTACGTCCTAGGAAAAGTACATGCAACACTACTTGCTAGTTTTGTATACATACTCACTTTTTACCTTTTTAGGTATAAAGTCACAAAGTAAGATGTCAAATATCTGTAAGTCATCTCCAGCCTCGGCCCCATATGTGCAGAACTGCAGCAGGTAAAAGTCAGTAGGGTTGGGTAGATGGTCTCATTATTATCTTGGCATCTCAGTATCTTGAGTTTGAGATATGATTATAAATACTTGGCAGCATATATTTGTCAAGGAAATAAGTTCAATGCACACTTTTTCAGTCAGCTGATTGTGAGCCTTGCTTGTGCTCCAGCCCCAGAAGGAGCCTCCTGCATATTTCCTAAGGTCTCCAGCATCTAGGACACTGTAAGCAGCCCATAACCAACCAAAGATGTGTGTCAAAGAACCAGTGTTGGAGCAGGGGCCAAGCCTCAGGGGTGGGTTAGCTGTTGGGATGTTTGTTTGTTGACATTAAAGCACTCTACTGAAAAAAGCCTCTTTGAAGTAGTCTTAGAGCTATAGGCTGTAAACTCTGTTTACAGCCTACTATCTGAATGGCCAGTACAAAAATTGTGATCCCAGTCTCATTAGTTATGTTATTATCATGCATAGAGAAAAGACTGGGGCTGGAAAGATAGCACAGCAGCTACAGAGGGCCTGAGTTCAGTTCCCAGTACCCACACTGGGCACCTCTTACAGAGGGCCTGCGTTCAGTTCCCAGTACCCACACTGGGCACCTCTTACAGAGGACCTGAGTTCAGGTTCCAGTACCCACATTGGGCAGCTCATACAACTTCCTAGAACTCCAGTTCCAGAAAATGTGATGCCATCTTTTGGCCTCTGCAGGCACTGCATGCATATGGTGCACATAAACTCAACAGGCACATTCACATACTTAAATTATATATATATATTAGAAATGTGAGTGTCCCACAACAGAGAAATGATCCAGAGAATTGAAGTACACTTTCACAATGACCTTCAGTAGCCATTAGAGGAGCAAATGCACAAAAATGATAAGAGGAAAAAAAGAGACAAAGATGAGAAATATATAAAGACAGTGAAGGATGAGAGTTGGTACAGGATAAAGGAGGAGAGGGTCAGTGAGAAGGGAAAGGGGAAATAAAGACAGAGCAAGAAGAGGGGTGGAGGGGCAGGGACAGCACAGAAAAGATCCTGATTGAGATGAGAGATGAAGAAAGGACAGAGGCCAAAGAGAGGGTAAGAAGCCATGCTGGCCATGCACTAGGTAACCTTGGTGTGGCCAGGACCAGAGGGAGATGCTTTTCACAGCAGCTCTGTCTGTGCTCCTGGTGAATGACACTGAGAGCATCTTTCATTAATGTGAGAGGCTCCAGCCAGCCTTAATGGCCCCTGGGCCTCTGGGATGAAAGGGATCTGGGCAGCCGCCATGTTGGTGGGTGGATGCCAGGCTGTGCTCAGATAAATGGCCTCCTGCCAGACTAATCCAGGGTCTGAGCTGGGCTGAGGAGATCTGAAGGCTGCTGAGTGATCAGGCTTATTTGTTTGAAGCAATCAGTTCCAGTCTTTCTACATCCCCCTTCTCTGCAGAACCCAAGGAGAAGCCCCACTCTATGACAGTCAGAGAGAAGCAGCCTATGGCTGTGGTGTCCTTTGGTCCTTTGCATTCTATTCTCTTTGCTGGCCTCAGAACCTTGCCTGGAACCATCTCTCTTTGAAAAGCCCTCAGTGTGGTTAGGCAGCGACAGTCAAGTAAGCTACTCATAAGACTAAATTGTGTCCTTAAGGAGATAAATATTGCTTCTCCTTCAGATGTTAGGGATTCAGTGAAGACTAACTGAATGGATGGGTGGTGGATGGGTTGTTGATGGATGATGGATGGGTGGGTGGGTGGGTTGATGAGTAATAGATGCTGTGAAATTCATGTCAGAAGGGTTAGTCAGGGATCGGTTCTAATAAAATTTTCTTTAGTGAATTTCTGATTATATTTCACCATAGAGAAAAGGAAATACTCCCCAGGGAAGTGATTCTGGCTGCTGCTGGTCCTGGAAACGTAGTGTGAACGTAGCCATGTCATCTGCCTTTGCTGATGATTTTGGGACCCCGTTATCCCTCTTGTATCCCTCAGGGAAGGCAGCTGTGTCAGCGTGGGTATCTATGTCTGTCGAGGAGCAAGGCACTGACGGCGGGACACGTGCCCTGTAGCACCAAACTGGGGCATTCAGGCCACACTGGGAAGCAAGACTTCTGACAGCCGCTCTATTCCCGTTCCTTGTCCCGTGGCTAGGTGACAGCTAACCAGGGGGTTTTGAGGCAGTTGATGGTTTCAGAGGGAAACCCGATGGCTGGTGGGTATAGGAGCTGTGTCCCAGCTCTAACGCAGCAGCTTTATGTAAATCATCTCCTCTAATTATCACAACTTCGTGATGAAAAGGGACTTTCTTTTCAGTGCTGGGGATTGAACCCAGGGCCTTGAGCACAGCACTTTACTGATGAGGAAATAGGCTCACTCCTCACGCTGCCATGGTTATCATCCAAGGCCATTTTCGGAGAGAGCAGAGCAGGGTGGCAGCTTTAGGGTTTCTCTGGCAAGCTGCAGTTGCTCTGCAATGTGGTGGGAAGGAGAGCACACCAGGACTCCAGGGTCTTGTGCTCAGAGAGAAAGGAGGCCATTACCTACCACACAGGAGTTTGCATTATTTAGAGACCCAGATTCCTGATGTGGGTCTGTTTAACAGTCTAGTGAAAAAAAAAAAAAAAAAGCAATGCATTTCCAAGAACAGCTCGATGCTCCTGGCTTTGGGGTCTGGCAGTCCTGAACTTCACTCCAGTGCTGCTCAGAACTTGGGAGTAGAAAGATGGAAGACAGTGGACAGAGCAAAGAGCAGGTATCACACCCATGTCAGGAGATGGGATGTAGCCCAGCCCGGTTATGCCACTATTCAGGAGGCCTAGGGCAGGATGATTAATTTGGCTGTCCCTCATTTTCCACATGGTACAGTAGGACAGGGATACGGGTCCCCCGCTTCTCATCTGAGCCACTTGCCATGTCTACCCACTGACTGCATGCTGGGTCATTAGTGCTCTGAGGGCTCATGACTCACTGAGATGGGGAATTTTATGTCAAAGTTGTACTGGCCCGCCTTTTGGTCGAATGCTGCTGTGAAGGCATTCAAGGTATGGTTTACATTTACAATCAGTTCCTTTTTGATAAATCTTTCTATGTGGTGGGCCCCACACAGCCATATATACCATGTTCCTCATCTGCTGATGGTTCTTCCAGTTCCTGCAGTGTCGATCCAGTGGAGCTGTGACAATGGCCACACTGTCCCAGCCCCATCCAGGACTGGAAGACTGGGAGGCCGACTCTCCACCACTCTGTTCCTTCTGTTCCTTCTTGGCCCCTAATGGTCTCAAGAAGCCATCTGCCTTTCGAGTCCCAGGACTGGGCCATGGCCAGTATGAAGAGGACATTACAGTTCTATACATATACATATCAAGCTCAGGCGTATCCAGTTTTATAAGAGAAACACTGCTCCATGTAAAGCCCGGGATGAAACCAAACGCATCGACAGTGGGAAATGTCACTATGGCACCCTCACCAATAGACAGGTAATTTGCAAAAATGAATTAAAATGTTGACATTAAATGGTATTCTGTATCAAGTAGACCTAACATGTCTCTAGAACATTCCATCCAAATATTAAGACTATACATTCTTCTCAGAAGCTCACGAATCATCTCTAAAACACACCACATGTTAGGACTCAAAGTAAGCCTCAACAAATATAGGAATATTGAAATAGTACCCATATTCTATCAGACCACTATAAAAACCTTTAATGCACTAAACTGAAAAATCCAAAAAATGTGGACAAATTTCTAGACACATATAACTAACCAAAAATTAAAACAAAATGAAATAAGTAATTTAAAAAGATCAAGAACTAGGGATGAGATTGAAGCAGCAATAATGTTCCAAGAAGAGAAAGTCCAGACGGATTCAGACAGAATTCTCCTCACAGTCACAGAAACCAACACCAATGCTGATCAAGTGATCCCACTAAGGGAAGGAAGGAAGGAAGGAAGGAAGGAAGGAAGGAAGGAAGGAAGGAAGGAAGGAAGCAAGGCTTCCAAAAGCTTCTTAGGAAGCCACTATCTCCCGGACTCCCAAAGCAGACGAGTCAGGGAGCAGCGAGAACAAAACCACAGAGCAGTCTCCCTGACACGCATTCTCAGAGTCACACCAAGTTAAAGATGGTGTAAAGAAGACTGTTCTGCTGGTGGACTTCTGCGGCGTGGTCATGCTTCCTGGGTTTTCCACCCTGGCTGTGCTTCCGCTTGAGTTTTCCTGAGTGTTTCTTCTGTGTCTCGGCTCGGGTCAGCTTTTATCCTTGTTATTTCCTCAGCCGTTTGCGTGCACTTCCTTGGACTTCAGTCACTCGTCCCAGTCCTTTTTAAGTGCATCCAGGCTTTTGCTTTTTTCCCTCTTTACATGCTTTGAACGCGTTGGCCATGCTTATAATTGTTCTTTTGAATTCTGTATCTATTTCATGTAAGTTGCTCTCCTTAGTTGCTATAGAATTGGTGGTTGGGGGGCATATGTCTGCGGTCATGATGTCCATGGCAATGTATTTGTCAGCCAAAATTTGCTGAAATACTACATTTTTTAAAATTTACAGAAAATGCAGCTCCCAGACACCATAAGAAGTTAATGCCTGAAATTGCCACCAGGTGGCGCTCCAAGGCTACCGAGAGCAGGTTAAACTTGGTGAAGCGTGAAGAGGGGCTGTGTGTGCCTTGGTGTAAAGGAGGACGAGGCAGAAGAATATATATGTATACATGTACACATATTTTAAAATTGAAAATAGATTTTTTCATACAATATACTCTGATTGCGGTTCCCCTCCTTCAAACTCTTCTCAGATCTCCCCACCTCTCACCCACCCAAACCTGTGTTCCTCCTTCCTCACTCTCATTAGAACACAAACAGGCATACTTACCTGGCAGGGGAGATACAATGATCCTGAAGGTGTTTCTTCCAGGCCAGGCTGATCTATTGCACTCCGGATGTGCTGACCCCTATGATTTCCCCAAATCTGGGAAATTCAACTGCATGATTTGTGGTAGTGGGTGGCTGTGCTCCCTTTTTTTCCTTGAAGAAAAGCAAAAAGAAAACAAACAGGCATCTGAAAATTAATTATAAAGAAACCGAATAAAATAAAAACAAACAAACAGATTAGGACAGAACAAATGGAAAAAGAGTCAAAGAAAAGCACAAGAAGACATGTAGCAGGAAACTTAACAGGTCCTTATTAATGAAATCAAACCCGAGGCCAGTTATTGAGGTGATTGCTGGAAGATCAGAGACACAGAACAAGCCACAGCTACCTCACCTTGTCAGTTCCTCAGGTGATCCTGTTTCCTTAGGCTGGAAGCTTCTGAGTCCTCCATCCACATGAATCTCAGCTGAACTGTGTTGCTCCAAAGCCTGAACGGTTAACCAGCCAAATTCTTAACTAACTACATGCTTTACTCACTTAGTTTCTGGTCCTCACGCCTTATATACCTTTCTCTTTCTGCCCCCACTCCCTGGGATTAAAGGTTGGGTTTCTGGGATTAAAGGCGTGGGTCACCATGCTTAGCTGTTTCTAAAGTGGCCTTGAACTCAGAGATCCACCTGGCTCTGCTTCCCAAGTGCTGGGATTAAAGGCGCGCACCACCACTGCCCTAACTTCTGCTATGGCTTGCTCTGACCCATTTTCTAGCCACCATTTTTGGCTTTGTTCTAGTTTCTGTCTGTTCTCTGACCCCAGATAGGTTTATTTCGGGGAACACACAATATTTCAGGAACACAATACCCACCACATTGAGACACATAGATACAGAGGCACACTCATTTGCACACACAGAGACACACAGGTGTGGAGGCACACTCATTTTGCACACAAAGAAACCCATAAAAATGCAAAAACTGGAAACCCTGATATTAAAACAAAAGACCTGTAAGGGTTTAAATAGAAGAAAATAAGCCTAACTAAGCATTTTGAGACAAAAACTTCTAAATACACCATTGAGTTTGTTTTGTGTTGGCCAATCGACTGCTGGGCATGGGGCCTGCCCTCGAACGTGCTGTGTATATGTAGCGAGACCTCACTGGAGTGGTTCCAGTGGTTCCAGTGGTTATCAGTTGGAGACAGCTTCTGGGTTAGAGATGAGGGCTCGTGTCCTCTTGCCCTTTCAGGGCTAGGACCCATCTGGCATGCTGCCAGTCTCTGTGACTCGTGTGTACAAGTCCTGTTGTGTCTAGAAGGCCTTGTTCCCTTGGTGTCCTCTGTCCCCTTTGGCTCTTATAATCTTTCCACCTCCTCTTCTTCAGGGTTCCCTGAGCCCTGAGAGGAGGGATTTGATGGAGAATCCCATTTAGGGCTGAATGTTCCAAGTTGGTCTCTCACTCTCTGCACATTGCCCTGCTTAGCTCTCTGTTTGTTCCCATCTGCTGCAGGAGGAAGCTTCTCTGATGGTGGCTGAGCAAGGCACAGATCTATGGGTCTAGTAGACTGTCATTAGGAGTCACTTTGTTGGTGTGTTCCTTTAGTAGAATGGTAGTATTTGGCTTTCCTTTAGATACATGGCCTATCTGCTCTCAGGTTCTTTGGGCGTGGGTTCCATCTCATGGAATAGTCCTTAAATCTGATCAGACAGTGGTTGGTTACTCCACAACTTCTGTGCCAACATTGTGCAAGCATATCTTGCAGATAGGTCACCATTGTAGAAAGAAGGGTTGGTGGATTGGTATTACCTTTCTCCTCTGGTACCTTCCAGTACTATGAACACTAGGGGTGAAGGCTTTATCTAGGCACCAGCTTGACTTCTCCATGTTCAATGTGTTATGTAGGTGTTGTCTCCAGCAATAGGCCTCACCATTAATTTGTGGAGAGCAACCAACAGCCTTGGCAACAGCCTGGGTGGTTTGGCTGTTCTCATGAAGCCCCTTTGACCAACAACTTGATTAGATGTAACCAATTTCTGGAACTGGGCATTTCATTTGTTGGCTGTATATGTATATGTTTCATGTACAGCTGATCCACTATGTGGTGACTGGCATTATAAAGCCTTAGTACTTGTTATGTATCTTTTGTATCTTAGCTCTTCTAGAACACAGCTTCCATGTTTTTCTCTGTGCTCCACACAAGGCCCAGCCTGTGTTATTTTCCGTTAAATTCAGTAGCTGCCCCTTAAGTGACGGCTGTCCTAATTGGAAGTTGCCAACTCCGCAGCTACCAGTAGCGGTTCAGCCGCAGTGGCCATAGCCAGGCGGGAATTCTGTTCCCTCAGGCACCGGCTCTATCACAGCTGCTAAAGGGAACTTTATCTTGATCTCTATCCCTCTATAGAACTCAGGATTCAAAGGTTGAGATGATGATCACTGAGAGGCTGAATAGAAAGTAGCTCATCTCCTCTCCTAGCTCTTGTCTCCCCAGAAAACCAGCATCTTTCTGCTCAGGCCCACTTAAGAACCCTAGCTACCCATGGTTTCTCCCTTCCACTTCCTGTCAACAGGTTGCTGACTCAGCCTCCTGACCACAGGTTAATTTTGTTTAATCAAACAAATGCAACACGTCTTTGCATCATTAAACAAATATTCCACAGCATAAACAAATGTAACACATCTTAAATTAACATTCCACAATAAGCCTGTAGTAGGAGCTTGACCTGAGTAGGTTGACCTGAGCCCCCAAAGTCATCTTGTAATTAGGCTTCCTTCCCTGTTGTCTTTCTTGGCCTATGGTGTCTGCCACATTAAGTCTAGAAGTATCTTACTGTCTATCTATTTTCCAATCTTTCCGTGAGTCCCAGTTGGCTTTTGGCTCCTTTCCAGACAAGAACCTTTGTGAACTCTCTCTCTCTCCTCGCTCTTCACACCCCTTATTCCGCGCCCCCCCCCCAATCTGATCCTCCATCTTCACCCTTGGCTTTAGGGTCACCTAGAAGAAAGGATGGACCAGCAGTGGGCGGTGATGAGGACGGTGAGATTCTGGAGGGATTCTGGGAGTAGAAATGATAAGAATTGCTTGGATATGAGCTGCGAGAGAAATTGGAAGGGAGTCCATGGTGGCTCCAGGCTTGTGGGTTGAGCACATGGGAGGGTAGAGTTGGCCCTTAGGGGATGGGAGCAGGAAGACAGTAGTCTTAATTCCTCTTCCTCCTTTCCCTCCTCTCCTCCCTCTCTGCTCTCCTCTGTCTCTTCTCCCCTTCTTTCCCCTCCTGCCTCTTCTCTTCCCCTCCCCCTCCTTTCCTTCCTCGTCCTTTCTACCTTCTCTTTCCATCTTTCATTTACCATCTCTTTCTCCCCTCCCCTTCCCCCTTCCCCTCTTTTTCCCACTCCCCTCGTCTCCCCCTCCTTTCCTTCCCTTCCTTCCCCTAGAAAGGCTCAGTTCCATGGGCCCTTAGAGGTGGCATCACACAGGAACCTTCAATCTGCTTCTTCAGGGAGGACCAGACAGAGCACAGAGGTTTGGTCCTGACCTGGACCGGGGCTGGGGGTGGGGTGGGGAGTGAGCGGGTGGGGGAGGGGGTTGGGAGTTGGGGGGTGAGGGGAGGGGGTAGGGACTGTTCCCTTTGCTATTGTGCTCTGAAGTACGCCTGGCCTCAGTAACAGTGCCCACCCCCACATAAGTCCTTTATTCACCTGTAAAATGGGTGCAGTGATTTTGACCTACTCAGAGGTTGGACGGTATAATT